>NC_056747.1:814139832-814384873 GCF_019279795.1 Protopterus annectens | reverse complement strand
CCAAAAGCAAAGAAGCTGAAAACTGAAAGTCTCCAGATACTACACAGAATCTTCCTGTAGCTGGGATTAACTGGAATATGAAGGTAGGCATCATTTATGTCTAATGAAGCAATAAAGGCTTGAGGTAAGACCAAAGGGAACAAATTTGTAATGTGAGCATCCTGAATGTGGGTACTTTCAGGTAGATGTTGAGGATGAAGAGCTCCAAGATGGGTCTCCAGGGACCTTCTTTCCTTGGAACTAGAAACATCCTAGAATAAAACCCCTTGCCTCTTTGATGAATAGGAAGATGTTGAATGGGTGCCTTGATCCAGCAGGTTTTGCAACACCCATAGAAACAGTGGAAGCTGTTCTTTGGGTGGTTGGGAATGCCCCTGAAAGGAGATAGGGATTCCCAAAAGTACAGCTGTGTACACTTACCATAAATGTAGATGTTCAAGTGTATTCACTGTTGCAGTCATCACATTTGGGTTATCTGCCTGCAGGTAGCCCTCAGCCGGCCCGAATACCAGAGTCTTGGATTCCTGTGTCGGATGCTCTCTCTTCTTCCATGATGTCAGGTCGTCAGGGGTATAAAACATGAAGCAGATGTCATTACATCAGTTTTTCTTGCCCCAAATGTCCGGTGCCCCCACAAAGAGAAGCAACTGTATGCTATGGCATCCCTGCAACAAAAAGCAAATACACCAGAAAGCTTATACACACCAAACAAGAAAGAAAGGTAGAGTCAAGAGATGTCAGGGGGCTGGAAGGAGGATAACCAGGATTGCAACAGTGAATACACTCTAACATCTACATTTATGTTAAGTGTACACAACTGTACCATGTTCTTCGTGTTTCACTGTTGCAGTCATCACATTTGGGTCGATTCCCAAAGCTAAGGAAGGGAGGAAGAAGTCAGAGAGCATTAGAACCAGCTATTAAGCCCTGCAAAACTGCAGTGGCAAAACCAGCTCTGGATTTAGAAAAAAATAGGCATGTGTTAATGCTTGATGAAGGTATATACAGAGCTGCAGGTAGCAGCTTCTAGGATGTCCCTGGTAGGGACACCTCTGAGAAAGGCTGTAGAGGTAGATGCAGCCCTGGTGGAATGTGATCTTATCCCCCTGTGGGGTAGGTTTTCCATGGTGCTTATAGCAGAAATGAATGCAATGGGCTATCCATTTGGAAATGGTTTGCTTTGAAATGGCCTTCACCTCTGCCCCTGCAGCAAAGCCAACTAGCAGCTGCTCAAATTTTCTGAGAAGCTAAATCCTGTCCAAATAAAATCTAAGTTGTCTGTGCATATCCAAAGAGTGCAGTATTCGTTCTCCTTTGTTTTATGGATTCGGGGAAAAACGTAGGCAAATGAATGGACTGATTAAGGGCCACACTACACACCACCTTGGGCATAAAGGAAGGATTGGTCCAGAGGGAAACCCTGTCCACATGGAAAATAATGAAGGGCTCCACTGCCATGAGGGCCTGTAATTCAGACAATCTTCTTGCTGAAGTGATGGGTAGAAGGAAGGCTGTTTTCCAAGAAAGGAATTTCAACTCTGCAGTTGCAGCTAGCTCAAAAGGAGGGAGAGTGAGCTTTTCCAATACAAAGTTAAAGTCCCAGGCTGGAGTAGGGGCTCTCCTGGGGGGGGGGGTCTTAAATGTTTGGCCCCTCTGAAGAAATGCTTTAGCAGGGGGTGAGAGAAGAGGGATGGTTCAGTATTATAATGTGCTGAAATGTCAGAGGCATGGATTTTAATTGACAAGAAGGACAGGCCCTTGTGGAGCACTTCTGTTAAGTACTGAAGAATATGAGGTAAGTTGGGCACCGTTGTGCCCATTCCCTGAGTCTGGCTCCAGGAACAGTATTTTTTCCACTTTTCAGCATAGGATTTTCTAGTAGTAGGTCTCCTTGCCTCCAGAATGACATCTAGCACCTGCTTACTGAGGGATGCTATTGGAGAGCTCAAAGAATTAGCCATGCTGCAAGGTTCAGGGTTTCAAGCTGAGGGTGCAGAATCTGACCCGCCTGCTGGGACAGCAGGGAAGGGGTCTGAGGCAGGTGCCATGATTCCAGCAGTGTCATACTGCGCAAGAGGGGGTACCAGTGCTGGCGTGGCCAGTCTGGTGCAAGCAGTACTGTCCTTGATATTAGTAGAATGCAAGAGGCCATGAACCCCAGGGCTTGTAGAATTTTCCTTGCAGATAGCTGGGTCTTTGTGGCCAGTAGCTTGAAGTAGGTTGTCAAATAAACTTGTTTCTCTGGAGTGAGGAAAGCCATCTGGGAAGCTGTATTCAAGCTTGCTCTCGGGAATACAATTTGTTGGCAGGGTACTAGGTGAGATTTCTTTTCGTTTATGGTGTACCCAAGTGAGTTTAGAAGTTTCTTTACGAATGCCAGATGTTTTAATAACAATCCCTGGCTTTCTGCCTGAATCAGACAATCGTCCTAGTATGGGTATATTTGAATATTTCTCTGCCTGCAAAATACAATAGCTGGAACTAGACACTTTGTGAATACCCTGGGCTCAGTAGATAAGCCAAAGGGAAGTGCAGAGAACTGATAGTGCATGGAGCCTGCCCTGAAGCGCAGGTATTTCCTGCAAGATTCCCTTACTGGAATGTGCAGGTAAGCTTCCTTTAAGTCTAAGGTTGCAAACCAGGCATCTTTGCCTAGCATAGGAAGCAGTTCAAGTGTTAGCATCTTGAATTTTGGGATTACCAAAAAAGTGTTTAGAATAGAGAGGTCCAGAATAGGACCGCCAGGAACTGTCTTTTCTGGGTACCAGGAAAAGTCTTGAATAAAAACCTTGTCCCTTTTCTTCTGCTGGGACAGGTTGAATAGCTCTGATACTTAGAGAGAGAACCTAGGTCTGGCCAACCGTTTGGGGTTGTGGGGTGTGGAAGTGGAATTTGTATCCTTGGGAAATTATATTCAAAACCCATTTGCCCTGGGTAATGAGCTCCCAGTTTTTTGCATGTAGGACAAGCTTTCCGCCTAAGGGAGCAGGCAAATGAGCAGGGCTTGGAAGGGCTAAGGTTAAGTCATTGTGACATTTTGCCATGGGGGGTGTCTTACTACTCCTTGGTTTGGAAGTGGGAGCCCCCCACTGCTTATGCCTGTGCGTTGCCTGAGACTGTAATCTAGGTGGTCTGCTGTTCTTGGGTTTGGACTGAAAAAGCCTGGAAGAGGCTGGAAAGGGCCAATTCTTTGAAGGCCAATGCCTACTAAATCTGGGAGGCTGTACTTGTAGGTAATCTTTAACAGTTTGCATAGATTTAGCTTTTTCCTGCATCTTTTTGAGGACGACTACTGCTTTGTTGCTAAACAGGCAGTCTTGGTTTAAGGAAGCATCCAGTAATTTAGCTTAAACATAATCTGGCAAGTTTTGCTCCTTAAGTCAAGCATGCCTTCTAAGTACAGACCCAGTGACAGCAGCCTTGCAAGATGCTACTAAAGAGAGTCAAAAACACACTGCAAAGTATGTTTACCAACTTGTTCTGCAGAATGCATTAAATCCTGTAATTCTTTGTGTTCAGTACAGTCAAGAATCAACATCATTTTCTGTTTAAGTAGTCCCATAATATGCTGCTGGTACTTTAACATATGAAACTGGCAAGTTAAAGCCCTAATGGCCAAAGCAGCAGAAGTATATACCTTCTTACCCCATCTGTCCAAGGCTCTAGAATCTCTATCAGAAGGGGTAGGGTTTTTGGGCAGCAGTAGCCTTAATGCCCTTTGGTCCTTGGGAAATGGTCTCTGGATCCACATAGGATTCTTGAAGAGGAACTTGTGAGTTAGGCACTCAATACCTATCAGGTTTTCTGGGAGCTGGAGGTAAAGTGTCTGGGGAAAGGCTAGATTCCAAGAAGGCATCATCTGCAATGTCCAGAACAGGAGGGATAGCTAAAGGCCTGTGTTGAGGGAGGAGTAAGAATTCTCTAAGCCTCTTTTTGGAGTCAGAGTAATCCTGGCGGAAATGCTCCCTAACTGTGTGCAAGGTTTCACCAAAAGAAAAATCCTATGGAGGGGAAGCAGAGGAAATAGAATCCTCATAGGTAGAAGGGGGCAAATCCTGGTAATTAGAAGAAACAGAAATATCAGATTCCTGATCAGAAGAATCAGAAGGAAAATCAGTTCTAGGTCTCAGAGGGGAAAAGCTGGCTTCCCCTAATTAAGGTAATAAGGTCTTCAGCCATTCTAATAATTTGTTTTTTAGGCATATGGTCCTGAGCATGCAGTCTGGACGTCTGTTTCCTAGGCGTGGGTCAAGAGATTTAGGCCTGGAGGAAGAAGATGGCGTTGGTTTAAAATGCAAGTCTGTAGGACTGAATGCACCCCTCAGAAGCTGGGGCCTGCACAGCGGCTCAGGACTCATCCAAGGTAGAGACATCTGCAGGATCCATAGTTGAAGAAGCATCTCGCAGCATACCAGACTCCGAATGGGTCTCAGTAGAAGTCTGTGAATCTGAAGCAGTGAGTTATCAAGGGCTGCAAAAGCACCTCACTGAGTACTGGCGGACTGGCGACTAGCTTAACGGAAGCATCGTCGGCAGTTTTGGACCTATGCGGTCGGTCTTTATCCTTACGTTTTTTTGGAATATCAGTAGTCGGATGGCCTACTGAAGCCATTTCTGGATAGTTATACAGAGTACCAAAATAATTTGCTGCAAATATAGACAGACTACGAATACTTCGGGGGTTGAACAAGGCACAAAACAGACAGTGAGGAACGTCGTGGTCTGGGCCTAAGCAAGGAATGCAGTACAAATGAAAATCTTTATGAGGTATTTGCTTTCCACAGGTAATACAATTACCTTTCACTGACATCGGTTAAGTGCAAGAAAAAGGATCCCCAATGGAGTACTTAGCTTTTTTGAAGACTTTGGTTCTGAAACTCAAACGAAAATTTCAGGAGTCAGCCGACCGGAACTTGCAAACTGCATCTGCCACCGCTCGGCAAGAAAGACTGATGTAATGGTGTCGGCTGCATGTTTTATACCCCTGATGACCTGACGTCATGGAAGAGACAGCATACGACGCAGGAATCCAAGACTCTGGTATTCAGGCCGGCTGAGGTCAACCTGCAGGCAGATAACCCAAACACTATGACTGCAACAGTGAAACACTAAGAATATCCATGAAATACCGGTTTTTATGATGTGATGGAAAGGACCCAAGAGTCGAGTAATGTTTTCCTAAGCTGAACTTGAAAGTGAGAGGCGAAGGTAAAGGGGTGGGGGTTGACATGGGCTCCAGATAGTCAAATGGACCCTGGGCTGTCTGGAAAGGTCTGTTTTGGTAGTGGGGCTTGTTGAGCAGTCCCAAAAGATCATTGTTTTTTTTCCAGTCTTTTCTGTCTTAGTTTGAGGTGGCCTGGACTGTCTTCTGACAAAAAACAGCTTAGAAGGGTAGTTTCTCTGAAATTCTGGGACAGGGGATACCAGGAGGTGTTTTAAGCCCTGCATCTCCTTACCCTTCTCCTGCAAAATTTTAAATAGGTCAGCAGCCAAAAGGCCAAACAGAAGTGAGTTATCCACAGGAGCATCCATCAATTTGGATTTGATATCCTCTGGTAAGAGTTGGAGCCTTAACCATGTAAATCTTCTAAGGACACATCCTGAGGCAGCTGCCCTAGCAAGAAGCCTCTGCAGCATCATAGCTACATTTAATTGAGTGGCAGATGACCTGAGAGATTGCTTTCAACAAGGACATAGCCAGACATTTATTCTCAAAATCAAGCAAATCTGAAATGATTTTAGATAATGGGGACAAAAGCTCTAACAAGTATTTTGTCATGTGGGTTTAGAAGCGGCTTGCCCTAAAGGCAAGGGTGGCAGGCATATACATTTTTCCCCAGTCTCTCCAAGTTTTGTTGTCCTTTTCAGAAGGAAGTAGGAAGATTGAGGGAAGAAACCTAGAGGGTATGTCTGAAGCCTCAGTGATGACCTATGGGTCAGCCGAGGGTGCTCTGAATAAGAACCTGCAGTGTGCAAGCACCTTATAAAATGTGTTTTTTTGGGTGCTGCAGGCTGTGAATCTGGAGTTTTGCTGGAAGACACAAATACATCTAAGAATGTAGCAAGCACAAGGGGGACAGCTGAGGGACTGGGGCTGTCCCCCTCAGTAAGTCATAGCAGCATTTCTGAACATCTTTTTGAAGATCAGAAGGTAGAGAAACATGTTTAACCTTTTGTTTCTTTTTGCTAGAAATATCAACTCTGTGTAGAAACGGTGGGCTGGATGTAGGCCTACAGTCAATTATGTCTGAATCCATTTCCTCCCTAACTAGAATGGTCGGGAACCCCCTAGGGCCTTCAGAGATTACGATTCTGGGCTCCCCTTGGACATCTATACTGGGCCTCTGTGGTACCTCCAAGAACGTGCTGTTATCCCTGCTCCTAGGCGACCTCTGTTATGGGTTCGGCCTGTGGAATGGACGATGGCACTGATCTTATCTCCAGACTAGCAATCGACTCTCCAGAAACATATGGCACTTGAGGTGCTTCTGGCCTAGGTTTCTTGGCCTTCCACTTCAACGACTCGCCCTCTGAGCCTGAGAGACCCTTCATCCTTTTAGCAGGAAGTTTTAGCCACTGATTTTCTAAGTAAATGGAAAAAGAATTCAGCCTATTACTTAAAGTTTTGGGTACAAAGGATTGGCACATAGGGCAAGCCTTCTGATCGTGGGAAGGCCCAAAAAGTACAGTTTTGTACCTACCATAAATATAGATGTCCGATAGGTATGCATCTGCAGTCCTTACATATGGGTTTGTCCTGCCTCAGGCAGCCCTTCGGTCGGCCGGATTCCAAAGTCTGGGTCCGGCGTCGGCTGATGTCGCCCTTTTCCCTGTCGTCAGAGCGCCTGGGGTATAAAAGCGTCAGCCGACGCCATCTTCCTCAGTTTTTCTTGCCCCAGATGCCAGGTGCCCTCTAATGAAGGCTAAATTTGGAGAGATGCAAAAAATTCCAAACATGCACAGTAATATCAAACAAATACACCACAACAGATAACCCCAGCTAGCTAGAAAGAGGAATAAATACTCAAGGAATACCACAGAGGGGTAGGAGGGAGGGAAATCCTGACTGCAGATGCATACCTATCGGACATCTACATTTATGGTAGGTACAAAACTGTACTATGTCCTTCAAGGATGCATCTGCAGTCCTTACATATGGGTAGAATACCATAGCCAAGCTGGGGGTGGTAGGACCTAAGAAAAGGATGGTGTAGCTAAAATGCCCTGCAGGACTGCAGTAGCAAAGCCTGCTCTGGATCTGGAATATAAAGGTAAGTTGTAATGCTTGGAAAATGTATGCACGGAGCTCCATGTAGCAGCTTCTAAGATGTCCTTTGTAGCCACCCCTCTTAAGAAGGCTGTGGAGGTGGCTGTGGCTCTGGTGGAATGAGGTCTAATGTTGGCTGGCACAGTTTTGCCATGAAAAGAATAACAGAATCGGATGCAATTCCCTATCCATTTTGAAATTGTCTGTTTGGAAATTGCTTTTCCTTGTACACCAGCAGGATATGCTACAAAAAGCTGGTCAGTTTTCCTGTAAGTCTTAGTTCTGTCCAAGTAGTAGTGCAGCTGTCTGTGAATGTCCAGGGTATGCAGAAGTTTATCTCCTTTATTTTGTGGATTTGGAAAGAAGGTAGGCAGGTGAATAGCTTGGTTCAGTGAGACCCTGGATACCACCTTTGGCATGAATGAAGGATTGGTTCTCAATGAGACTCTGTCCTGATGAAAAGTAAGAAATGGCTGTACTGCCATGAGGGCCTGTAGCACAGATACTCTTCTTGCTGAGGTTATGGCCAGAAGGAAGGCAGTCTTCCAAGACAGGAACTGTAGTTCTGCTGATGCTGCTGGTTCAAAGGGAGGTAGAGTTAACTTTTCCAACATGAAGTTAAGGTCCCATGTAGGCACTGGTGGTTTCCTTGGAGGGTTGATGTTTTTTATCCCTCTTAGAAACTGCTTTAGCAGCGGATGAGAAAATACAGGTGGATCAGTGTTGTACTCTGCTGAAATTGCTGAAGCATGAATTTTTATGGAAGAGTAAGAAAGGCCATTATGGAGCATTTCTGCCAAGTATTCCAGGATATGTGGAATGCTCATTACTGTCGGATCTTGGCCCCTTGTGGTGTTCCAAGTGCGAAATCTTTTCCATTTTGCTGAATATGCCTTTCTTGTGGAAGGCCGCCGAGCTTCCTTGATGATATCATTTACGCTTTTGGATAGTTTATCCAGGCGAGGAGTCAAGGTATTTTCCAGGCTGTCAGCTGCAAGGTTTTTAGGCTGGAGTGCAGAGTTTTGTAATTGTGCTGTGTCAGAAGAAGTGGCCATTGTGGCAGAGGCCACGGTTTCATGCGTGACAAGCTCCTTAACAGTGGGTACCAGTGTTGTCTTGGCCAGTCCGGAGCTATCAGAATCACTTTTGGTTGTTCTGTCCTATCTTCAGTAAGACCTTGGTCATTAACGGAAGGGTGGAAATGCATATACTGTTAGAGTATTCCAGCTGAAAGAGAGAGCGTCCACTTTCCATGCTTGTGGGTGGTATGTCCTTGTGCAGAATTTCTTCAGTTGATGGTTGTGGTGGGAGGCAAAAAGATCTATGTCCGGACTTCCCCATGATTGTGTTATTTGAAGAAAGGTGTCTGGCTGCAGCATCCATTCGTGTGGATCCATGATGTTTCTGCTTAGGCTGTCCGTCAGTACATTGTCTTTTCCTGGTACAAACTGGGATTACAGCTCTATATTGAGTTTTAGGGAAAGTTCCCAAAGATTCATTGCCAGCCTGCAAAGAGGGTAAGAATGGGTACCTCCTTGCTTGTTTATGTACCACATAACTGTCGTATTGTCTGTCTTTATTAGCAGGTGGCCTTGATGTAGGAAGTGCTTGAAGGCCTCGATTGAATGTATCACTGCCAGCATTTCCTTTTGGTTTATGTGCAGGTGAAATTCTGTTTGTGTCCATTGTCCTTGAATGCATCTGCCCTCCATGTGCGCTCCCCATCCATGGTCTGAGGCGTCCGTTGTAATGGTTTGGCTGATATTTGGTTTGCTGAAAGGCAGACCCATGTTTGACTGGCTTGCTTGAGCCCACCACAGAAATTCCTTTTGAAGGCATGGAATGAGGGGGATCAAAGCTTCTAGGCTGTGACTGTGTTGAGACCAAAGACTCCTTAGGTACCATTGTAGTTTCCTCATATGCAGCCTTGCTTGTGGAACCAGAAGAATGCAAGATGCCATGAAACCCAGGGCCTGCAGTATTTTCCTTGCAGTCAGTTGGGTTTCTTTTGTCAGGTTTCTGAAATAATCCGGTAGTTGTTCTTGTTTTTCTTCTATGAGAAAAGCTATTTGGGTGGTTGTATCTAGTTTTGCACCCAGAAAAATTATTCTTTGGGATGGAACAAGTCATGATTAATGAATGTTGACTGTGTATCCCAAAGCCTGAAGTAGGCGGATGGCATAATTCAAGTGTTTTACCAATGTTTGTTGGCTGTCCGCTTGTATAAGGCAGTCGTCCAGGTATCGGTGTATTTGAATCCCCTGAAGTCTGCAATGTGCAATTACTGATGCCAGGCATTTCGTGAATACTCTGGGCGCAGTAGATAAGCCAAAGTGCAATGCTGAGAATTGATAATGCTCTGAACCTGCAAGAAATCTGAGGTGTCTTCTGCAACTTTGTCTGATAGGGACATGCAGGTATGCCTCCTTGAGGTCTAGAGTTACCAGCCAGGACCCCTTGCCCAGCATGGGAAGGAGTTGCTGTAAGGTCAGCAGTTTGAATTTTGGCACAATGGGGTAAGTATTTAGTGTGGAGAAGTCCAGAATAGGCCTCCATTGCTTTTCTTGGGACAATAAATAGTCTGGAATAAAATCCTTGGCCTTGCTCCATGAGAGGAACCTTTTCTATTGCTTTCATTTGCAGTAGGTTGGAAATTTGCTTGAAAGCGTCTGTCCTTTCATTCGGTGGCAGATTTGGCATGCCTTGTCTTTTTGGTAATGTATGAAAATGGAATCTGTATCCTTTGTCTATTTGCAGTATCCATTTGTTCCTTGTAATAATGTGCCAATTTTCTGAGAATAAAGATAGCTTTCCGCCCAAAGGTGCTTCCAATTGAGCCCTGGTTGGCGGGGTCAGAGTCAAGTCATTGAGTTTGTCCTTGTGCAGCAGGTGTAGGTCCTACACTACCTCTTTGATTAGGAGGCTGCCATTGACGTCCTCTGTAGGAGCCTCTAGCTTGCCCTCTACCTCTGGCACGCCTATTTTTGCCTCTTTGAAATCTGTCTGTGTCTGGAAAGGACCAATTCTTAGAAGGCCAATTTCTGCTGAATCTTGGTGGTTGGACCTGGAGAAAATCTTTGACTGTCTGTACTGACTTAGCCTTTTCCTCAAATTTCTTTAAGACCTCTTGAGCCGTGGAACCAAATAACTTTTGTTTTTCCAGGGGTGCATCCAGAAGCTTTGCTTTAACATGCTCTGGCAGTGTTTGTTCCTTCAGCCAAGCATGTTTACGTATGACTGCACCTGTCATTGCTGACCTACATGAAGCTTCCAATGCATCATAACCACACTGTAAAAAATGGTTGCTAACCTGCTGGGAGTTATGCACCAGATCCTGAAGTGCCTTGCGATCTAGGGGTTCAGGTGAGGTTAGTTTTTTATGCAATTCATCTAACAGATATTCTTGATACTGTATCATATGGAACTGACAATTCAATGCTCTCATAGAAAGAGTGGAAGAAGTGTACACTTTTTTACCCCATCTCTCTAAGGCCCTTGATTCCCTTTCAGAAGGAAGTGGGTTCTTAGTAGTGGAGGTTGCAACCCCTTTAGGCCGCTGGGAAATAGTTTGAGTCAGCAGAGTGGCCCTTGTAAAGGAATAGATGCGTGTCCGGGACCCTGTAGTACCTGTCGGGTTTGACAGGAGCCGGAGGGTGGGAGTCTGGGGAAATAGTACACATCCTCTATGACATTTAAAACAGGAGGAATAGCCAAAGGTCTATGCTGAGGCAAATGCAAAAAAGTCCTTAACCTCTTCCTGGAATCAGAGAATTCCTGGCCTTGCCATTTAAAATGCTCTCTCATGGAGTGAAGGGTCTCCATAAAGGACAACTCTTCAGGGGGAGAGGCCGAGGGAATAGATTCCTCTGCATCAGAATCCTCGTAGGCCGGAAAGGCCTCCTCCTGGTAATCTGAAAGGGCAGAGTCATCTGAGGCCTCATCAGAGGACTGGGGATCTGTCTGCTCAACCCTGGGCCTTTTGCCTGGAGGAGGTTGAGAGCCCCTGCCTGGGTGTGGCTGAGAGCCCCTGATTAAGGAGATAAGGTCCTCAGCTAAGCTTAAAATCTGTGAACCTGTAGAGGATCCCTGAGGACTAGCCTTGGGAGGGAGAGTTTGGCTGTTTAGCAGCTTTAGCACGAGTAAAAGCCTTAATGGACATGGATACTGGAGGCCTGGCTGCCCCAAGTGCTGGGGTAGTTTTATCCACAGAAATGGTGTCGGATATCTCCAGAGCACCGGTTTCAGAAGGTGATTCTAAGACTGACCCAGTGGAAGCCTCCGGTACCGAAGGTACCGGCTGTGCGGTGTCGTCAGTCGAAATCGGTAGAGATTCGGTTTCAGCAGAGACCGAGACACTAGCGGTAGGCCTGGGCGTGGAGTCGGCCGGAACTGCGGACCGCGTGTGTCGGTCCTATTTACGTTTTATGGGTAAATGAGCTGTCGGAAGCTCCGACTGCATTTTATAGCAGTAAATTTGCCCAAAATATTCCTCTGCAAACTCTGCCCGACGCCTAAGAGTGCGTCTACTGAAGGAAGCACAGGCTGTACAGGCCGAGACGTCGTGGTCTGGACCTAGGCAAGGTAAGCAGTAAGAGTGGAAATCCTTACGAGGTATTTGTTTCCCACATTTTAAACAATTATTAACTTTAACCATTTGATCTGACATCGGCTGAGGCAAGAAAGAGTCCCCAACGGGGTACTTAGCTTTTTTTGAAGACTTCGGTAGCTGAAATCACAGGAGCTGGCCGACCGGCACTTGCGAACTGCTTCTGCTTCGGGCACCGCGCGGCAAGAAAGACTGGGGAAGATGGTGTCGGCTGACACTTTTATACCCCAGGCGCTCTGATGTCAGGGAAAAGGGCGACATCAGCCGACGCCGGACCCAGACTTTGGAATCCGGCTGACCAAAGAGCTGCCTGAGGCAGGACAACCCATATGTAAGGACTGCAGATGCATCCTTGAAGGACATCAGAAAAGGCATTGTTGGTGGTCATCCTTATGTGAAATCTGACATCCACATTGGCATTTGCCCTTCTTGGATGACATTAAACCCTATACAAAGGTATAAATGGATTCCTCAACAGGGCACTTATCTGAGACATTGAGCCTGAAAATTCTAATGTGAGCAGACCATGTGCACGGAAGATGTGTTCTGTCTGGCGGCAAAGAAGTTCTGAGGATGGTGCATGTGTACGTTGTTTTTAGTGCCTACATCCAAAAGCAGCCTACGTGCGACGTACCACGCACCCTAGATACTAAAGACTTCCTGTAAATTGGCCATCAGGTCGCTTGTCAGGCAATCTCTCATGTAAAAAATACTGCAACAGCAAAATAGAAGGACATCAGTTTCTCTTTCAGCTTGTCAAAAACATTGTTGGTTCACTGACTACCTCACACTGTCCACAAATATTAACCCTTGTGCTTCTGGTCTACACCAAAGCTTAAAAAAGGCAAACAAACCCCAGTTGCACTACTAGCAAATCCCCAATTAGAGTCTACAAACTCTGAAGTTTCAGCTTTGCTGCCCAAGTTATCTACAGAGCAAGTAAAAGGCATTTAGTATTATATTGGCAGTATGTTTTCCGGGGCAATTCCTCAATTTTTCACATCCAATTTCAAAGCTACAGCATCAAGTTTAAAACTTTGGCTGGGGCATCAAAAATAAACTAAATGCTAACTTTCCAAAAGCTCTTAAGTATCAATCTTTCACCAGTCTGGTCAAATCAATAAGGTGGTCTGCCATCAATTATAAAGATAACACACAGCCACATACCTCTTAGAGGAAGAAATCTGGACAAAGCCTAAAATAATATGTGGGGATGGGGACACTGTCCCAAAAATAGGGACAGATTTTAAACATTGCTCTTACAAACTTAGCAAATTGCTAGAACAGGGTGTGTGTGAGCATACATTTTCAAAAGGATATGACGTCTGGAACTCAAAAGTACATTTATTGTCTTCAATCCTCAGTGATTTGCCAGAAAACCACAAATTATATGAGGAACAGACCAAAAATATAAGGCAAAAATCTGGACAACTGAAAGGTATGCACAGCCATCATCTCCGCTATAAGTCATGAAAACAGCATCCTGCTATATTGTGCATAAAAAGGTGGGGACACCTTGAACACTATAGAAAAAGAGCTGCAAATAAATATATTTAAATGAATGCAGTATTTCCCTGGTATTATGGTCAAATATTTGCAATTCACGGTAAAAAGCAATGCCTCAGGGAATGAAAATGATTCTTAGCATCACTGCACTTATGTGCTACCCAAAAAATAAAGATATACATACAAATGCACCACCACACACTCATGTACTTAGTATACAAATGTCAATTTGTTTGAAATTTATTCCCGGCTATGCATGAATACAAATAAACCATCAGTTCAGTCACGATAAACACTGTGAATATGGGATGAGAGGAAAATCAAAACGAAAATGGTTCTGAAGTTCCAACACAACTGTACTGCAAATTATCATATGACCTTTACATGTTGCTGCCTCACAGCAAGAGTTTCTCTGGTTTGAGTCTCAGCTAGGGTGCCTTCTGCAGGGAGACTGCATGTCCTCCCTACAGTCACTTGGGTTTCCTCTGGGTGCTCTGGTTTCTTCCCACACTCCAAAGACATGTAGTAGGTGGACTGGACACTGTAAATTGGCAGTAGGCGAGAGTGGGTGCGTGAGTAAGGGGTACAGATGATCTACTGTGGCAGGGCTAGCCATCTGACGATGTAAACCTTGGCTCAAGATGATTGTCACTATTAAAGTAACACCCATACCCCACGTGCATGACGCCCTGACCCCACATGCAAAAATAGGAAAAGGTGTTCGAGGATGGATCGACTTTTCCTGACAGTTTGTATGACACTATTTATTGACTTCAATCCTCAGTGATTTGCCAGAAAACCACAAATTGTGTGAGGAACAGACCAAAAATATGAGGCAAAAATATGGACAACTGAAAGGTATGCACAGCCATCATATGAGCTATAACACAGTCATGAAAACAGCATCAACCTATATTGTGCATAAAAAGGTGAGACACACCTTGGACAGTACAGCAAAAGAGCTGCAAATAAATATATTTAAATGAATGCAGGTATTTCCCCAGTATCACGGTCAAATACATGCAATTCACCATAAAAAAGCAATGCCTCAAGGAATGAAAATGATTCTTAGCATCACTGTACTTATGATGTGCAATGGAACAGATGAACTATCGTGGCAGGGCTAGCCACCCAGAGATGTAAACCTTGGCTGAAGATGATTGCCACTGCTAAAGTGATCCCTGATCCCATGTGCATGCAAAAACAGGAAAAGGTGTCGAGGATGGATGGACTTTTCGCGACAGTTTCAAAATAAACAATTTCCACAATCTTCTTCCATCAGTCAATGCAATACTATTTAAAAGGGCATGCTAGACAAATATTTAAGACTTTTTTTTAACGGGAAAAATCAGAATATCCATACATTTTTTAAAATGCTGTTACTGGGAAAATTTAAACTGCACTCGTTATCTAATAAAGTATTATTAACAAAAGATGCTTGTCAACAGCACAACTATAATGCTTATGTTAGAAGTGTGCTACTTACCTTATTCTTCTTTCCCTCTCTCTCAAAATTCTGCTTATCCTTCTTATCGAAAATTATTTCTACATCACCGTCATCCACATCAACAAATGCATAGGGATCAGAATCTGGTTCTTGGTTGACATCAGGAACGACAGACATTAAATGGTGATTTTTACTCTGATAATACTGTATAAGCTCATCTGAAACTTTCATTGATTTCTTAGAATGAGCCATCACTCTATATATGTATAAAAAAAAATTGTGTTAAATTTTCAGTTAGGAATATATTTTAATGAGTTAATATTCTTTTCTTATGAACTTTTTTTTATCATCCCTGACAGATGACCTACTAACATTACAAACAAAACACTGAACATCACTGTCAGATGAATTTAATGAAGTATATATACTGTGTTCTACCTGCTATAATATCAAATAAAGCACAATGATGTGGTTAGAAAAGTATGAACAGACATCCACTGGCCAATGGGTCAAGTCATTATCACATACCTCTTCCACTTAAAAGATACGACTACTAGTAACAATGTTAAAAGCAACTGCTCTAGCCCACTGAGCTTTTATACTGCTTGGGGATACACTTCTTCCACAAAGTAATGCTTAGTAATCAATGAGAATTAGTAAAACACCTCAGCATAATCCATTTATAAAATAAAAGTCACACAATGTTCTTCTGCCTTTCTAAAAAAAAAGTAACACATAGAAAAACAGATTTCTTCTTTACTGTTCCTTATCTGTATGAGGATCTTAATAGATGTGTACTTGGCTGTATAAATCCCAGATTTTTGGATGACCACGTAACCAAACAAATGCACATGATGCAACACACAAGATAAACAGGTGTGTGCATTCCCAAAGCCTGCCAATTCACCCCATGTCAGTAGCAAGCAGTAATCAGTAAATAAAAAAATGACTTGACATTTATCATTTAAATACCTGCTTTTACTTTAATTGGGGTAAAGCTCTGAAGAGATTCTTCCAGCTCTTCGACTTATAGAAAACTCAAAGGCGAACCTGGCAGAGAAAGTAACCATTCAGAGGAGTGAAGGGAAACGTTCCTGATTTAGGGTCTCTTCTTACAGACAGACAGACAGACTTAGAGTGCATCTCTCACAGCTAAAACTGAGAACCCCTCTCCTTGATGGGTCCTTGGTTAGATGGAATCGCAAGTAGTTAACATGGGTTCAATGTGCTGAATTTCCAAATGTGGCTCCATTCACCAAACTACATCTAAGACATAAATACCAGGTGAAGGTACACAACAAAAATCAAATGGTCTGTTACAAATATCTGTACCACGACCTTATTAAAGCATGCAAGTACTGGAAGCAGACACTACTCAGATTAAAATTCACTGCATTTGCCAATGGAAGCTAGTACCCTAATAGTAAAAAAGGGCATCTGGCAATCCCCTTGTGGGTGTTTGCTAACAGCAAACCCTACTCTGCTGGTCCAAAGGAGAGTACTAATCCATGTTCAAGAACTCAAACCTGCCTCAGACTAGACCTTAGCGGATGGTCCATATTCAGGATGCATAGGGTCCTCTCTTGTGGTTTCCCACCCAAGAAAATAAAGATGAATGGACTGATTCAAGGATGACAACACTTTAGGACAGAAAGGTTCATTCTGAGGGACTATCTATCGTTGGGAAACACTAGATATGGTCACCTGCACAAAGGTAAAACCCTACAACCAAAGGTAATTGCTTCCAGATAAAGCAAATTGCAAGAACTGAATACTAACACCACTGATGTAACTGTCTCCAAAGGCAAACAAATACTGCCAAAAGAGCAGACCTCTTGAAGGGAAGGATACTACAAGGGAAAAACAGAAGCAGACTGTACAGTAGTGTAATAAACCTGCCATAACAGATGATGTTCGAATGATCACTGCTGTAAGGAGCCTTAGCCAATATGGGTTATACCCTGCCAAGGATACAACCGCCAGTTTCCAAAATTTCAGGGCACCTTCGATGTGCCAAATACTGCCAAGCAGCTTGAGCTGAGCAGACTAGAATATAAGCTTGGGCACCAAGCCCTTCAGAACATTCCTAATAGAGAGCGGGGTTGCCCATAAAGGACAATGCTAGGAAGAACAAAAAATAAATGTCCACACCCTGGCATAGAAAAAGAGGGCTAGAGAAAGGGAGTGGCTTCTGCACCAGTGATCTGAACATCTACTGTTATGGCAGGTTTACTTACACAACTGTACTATGTCCACTGTATTGCTCACTGCTCTAACAGCCTTACGTATACTGGTTGATTACCGAAACTTACATTTGGAAGGAGAACAGTCCAGGGTCCTTGCAAAACTTTATCTAGACCTAGAAAAAAATCAAGCTTACAGTACTTTGCAATGCTGTGTACAGAGGACCAAGTTGCAGCTTCTACAATAGTTCTAGAATCCAACCCTTTCCAAAAAGCCACAGATGATGGCAAGGCCCTGGTAGAGTGCGCCTTAAACCTGCCTGGAATAGTTTGTTTTGATACAGGTTATCCCTTCTCAACTTCAGAAGAAATGAACAAATGATCCAAAGATCTGAAAGATTTAGTTCTGTCAAGTTAGTACTTCAATTGTCTGTGGACATCCAAGGTATGGCATATCCTGTCTCCCTCATTTTTGAGTTCAGGAAAGAAAAATGGTGAGATGAGATGAAGAGTTTGGCTTAAAGTAATCTTGGATAACACTTCAGGCTTAAAAGGAGAATTAGTTCTCAAAGAAACCTTGTTGCTGTGGAAAATGAGATAAGGTTGACTCAACTTTGATACCCTTCTTGCAGAGATCAGCACAATCTGTTCAACTTTTTTCCATAAGATCCTCAAGTCAGCCAGGTTAGCTGGCTCAAATGGAGCAAGTGTTAGGTTCTCCAAACACAAAAATAAGATCACAAGCCAGGGCCAACCTGTTTTCTTGGAGTCTTCTTATGCAAAACCCCTTTCAAAAACATTTTTAATACGAGAATGCATTGAAACAGTAGGACACATGGGCAGACATGTTGGAATTACTGATAAATGAACCTTGGTAGAGGACAGTAATAATGGCCATAGAATAGTAATTCACAAAAATACCGCAAAGAAGGCAAGAACAATTCGCTATGAATGGCTGCTAGTTATGTTGTTAGCACCTGCTAGAAAACAGTTTCCACTTGCTCATATACGATGTTCTAGTAGCAGGCTTTCTTGCCTCCATTAGCACCTGCTGCACTAAACATGTCCCTAAAAGGAATTAAGACCCTACCATCCAGGCAGTCAAATTTCGCTTGTGTCGAGGTGTATCAAACAGCACTCCTCTTGTCTGTGTAGATCCAGTCTGTGATGCAGCTTGTGATAATTGCCCTTGACCATTTCTAAAAAGACAGAAGAACCAGAGTTTCCTGGGGCAGAAGGGAGTCAGCACAATGGCATTGTGGGATTTTTTTTCAAAAGTACCCTGAATTAGTGGAAAAGCAAACAGGGACATTCTTGTACAAAGAAAAGAAAAGGTATCTTTCTTCCAGACCACCTGGCATGGAGTACTGGGGCAGAATCTTGCCATTTGATTGTTCAGACAGGAGGCAGCGAAATCTACTTAAGGAACTCCTCACACATGGATCCAATCTTGGAAGACCCCCCCCCCCCCCCGATGCTCTTGTCCTGCTCAGACTGGCTGTAACACAATTTTGCTGACAGAAGGTAGGATGCCTGTATAGTGAGATTGTGCTTTGAAGCTATAGCCCAAGCTGACATGGCCAGTCTGCATAGGGGGTACAACCTGGTTCTCCCTTGCTTGCTGATGTACCACATGACTGTGGTATTGTCTGTAACTACTTGAAGAGGCCCTGGGGACCAAAGATGATTTAGAATTCAGAGACTTGATCAGGGCAAGCATCTTTTTATATACTTGTGTGCTTTTATTTGTCCTTGGTGTCCCACACACCATGCATTTTTATCCCTTCTGAAACCGCTCCTCAACCAACGGCTATGGTGCCTGATAGTTTTGGTACAGGGCAGGAGAAGAGGAGATCGGGATTTAGGGATATCTGTCATCAGGGCCTACTTTGGAAGCTCAAAGTTTTAAAACTTCAAACTTCATATGGCCAACACTTTACAGCAATCTCAGAATTGACATTCAATTAGCAGGAGGTATGGGGAGGGGGGGGTGCAGGTTGACTTGCCCTCTGCATAAACTCAAAAAAAAAGTTTTTTATTTTTTAATGATGTTTCGAACTTTCAAAACTTCGATTTTATGGTCTTGATCATATGAAGTTCGAAGTTTTGAAAATTCGGCCTTCCAAAGTAGATCCTTCTCGTCTTCTCCAAGTGACTTCCCTTCAGACAAGCCCCAACACTGGACTCTGAAATGACAGGAGTGTTGGTACTGGGATGAGAGAGACTTCAGATACCACTATCTTTCTCATATGGAGTCTTGTCAGGGATAACATGAAAATCACAGAAGCCATGAGACCCAAAATCCTGAGATATTCCCTTCCAGTGACCAAAGTCTGAGTGGAAAATCTCAGAAATAGATATATTTTCTCCTGAGGAAGAAAAGCTCTTTGAACTATGGTGTGTAGCTGATATCCCATAAAATATCCTGTGAGGAGAAAAGACAGACTTTTGAATGTTCTTTTGGTATCCTACCTTGTGTAAGTGATCTCTCACCCAAGAGAGAGATTCCTGATACTTTGAAAGAGACTCTTCAAAGATAGACAAGTTGTCTAAATATGGAAAAAATGTGGACACCTTGTAATCTGAAATGACCTATAAAAAAAGTTATGTACTCACCATAACGTTCCATCTGAGTAGTAGTTCTTCATTTGTCTTCAACCTGTGGGTTCCCAGATCCATATCGGATCTGACTCAGCGACATATACAGCATCTGATCCAAGCTCAAAGCTCCTCCCCTTACTCCCTTCAGATCAAGTTTGCTGCCCAATTCAGTACTATTACCTGACCCAACAGAGACTTGTCCGTACCAGAACACAACAAGGATAAAAGAAACCCTATGGAAGTGACCTCCAATATTCTTAGGAGGCACCAGCAGTTAAGCACAAGGCAGGGGAAAGGAGGGAGGGATGGTTGAAGACAAATAAAGAACTACTCAGATAGAACGTTATGTTGAGTACATAATTTCTTTAAAAATAAAAAGCAAGAACTTTATTCCAAAACAAAAATACCAACCAGGTATAGTTTACCACAGCCAAGAAGGTACGTAGGCAGCAAAAAAGTTAATTCAAAGTGACTTTAATGCATGAAAACAGTACACGAACCAGAACAACAAAGTCTTCAGCAAGCAGTAAATCAAGCGCTTTCGCCCGGGCTCTCCCAGGCTTTTTCAAGATAAAAAAGATGTAATCCTTTGAACCTTATATAGATGTGCTAAATTACTTTAATTAAATCAATCATTTAATTAATTGGTTATTAATGTGACCACAGTTAAAGGTATATTAAACTAATGCTTGTGTTTCACTACAGCTTGCATTGCCTAAAAATGACAACGCGTGTTGTATACATCCAAATGAGTTTTTTTAGTAAAAACATAATATAAACAGGCATATCATCATGTACTTGTTTCCTCAATTAACATATTAATTTATGACATTGACTAAAAACTTTGCAAATCCTAACAAGTAGACCTTCTAAGAGGTTATTAATAATAAAGTCACAAACAAAACTCAGACGTACATGAATAATAGCCGTTCTATACTGTGATTAATTAGACCATTCAGAATAAATGTAATTTGAAATTCTAAAATGTAAATTGAATATATGTTATAAATAAATAAATAATGTGTCACTAAATGTCACCCTTTATTAAATAAAAACTGGCACTACTAACATGTATCAACCAACCTTACCTATAAAAAAAGGGGGGGCCAAAAGGTATATAAACCATATACTTGTACCTAAAATTACGGCACAAATATATATATAAACGAATATAAATATATACGCCTAATCAAACTTGAAAGGGTAAGTAAACAAACATTATGTCCCTATAATTTAGCTCTCCTAATTTTAAGAACACTACTGAGACTGATAGTGTCATTGAGCCCTGGTGGTTTGGAAGCATTAAGTTTTAATTGCCACAACAGTTCTCTATACTCTAGAGAGGTCTCCCAGTCTCCACCTCTTGGGTTATGCTCAACTTGTTCAAGGATTAAAAATTTTAAGGACATTTGTGTACAAACCAATGAATGTTTGTAAAAAGCATTGGATTCTTTCTTTTTATTAATTTCATAAAGGTGTTCATAAACTCTCTTTCTTAAAGTCCTTTCCGTTTTTTCAACATAGAACCCTAAACACTGGTGGCAAAACCCAAGATACACCACTCCTTTGGAGCTACAGTTAAAATATCCTGGTGAAGTAATGTTAATGTTTCTAGATTTAAGGTACAAACCCTTACCACTAACAATATAGGGACACTGTTCGCAGGCCTTACATTTAAAAGTACCTAACTTCAGCTGAGTACCCGAGGAACTAGCTGAGGATGGTCTTTCAAAAAAATATTTTAAATTCATGTTCCTTCTACTGACAAATTTTGGTTTTTTAGAGATGACTTTATTTATATCTTCATTTAAGGACAAGACAGGCCAATACCTAAGAATGGCATTCTCAACCTGTAAACTGTCTTTACTGAAAGAGTGCAGGAAAACATTTTCTTTGTCCGTAAACGTACTCTGTTTGACCTCTAAATTTTGCTCTTGGGTTCTTCCCAGCAAAGGAAAGTATTTCAGCCCTTTTAGACAGAACATCATCAGCCAACATGTCAAATAACTGCAAAGGGTATCCTCTTTCTAAGAACAAAGTTCTAAGAAATTGCACCTCCTCATGAAATAACTGGTCCTCACTACACATCTTCGAAGCTCTAATAAGTTGGCCCTTAATAATCCCTTTCTTTTGAAACAGTGGATGAGCACTGTCAAAATGAAGGTACATATTGGAAAACGTGTCTTTCCTGAAGATGTTAGACTGAAAAGAATTGGACTCGAAATTTTTCCTCAGGTTGACATCTAAGTAATGTAAACTGTCTGGACGAACTACATATGTAAATCTTAAAAAATCTGTGGAAGAGTTAATATGTACCATAAACTTGTTGAACTCATCCAAGTCACCATTCCACAATATACATATATCGTCCAAATAACGCTGATAATGTGTAATGTACTTGGACCAATGGGAAGGAAAGATGTATTTCGACTCCCAATAGTGTAGAACAATGTTGGCATAAGCTGATGCACAAGGGGTACCCATAGCTACCCCTCTTTTCTGCCTAAAGAGTTCACCATTAAAATAAATAAAATTGTTTTCAAAATCACACTCATAAACTCAACTAATAGTCCAACGATGTTAGAGCTGATACCAGAAGACAAAGTAAGGACCCGATTGAACCATTTGAGGCCTATAGAATGTGGGATACTAGGGAATAGTTCGACAATGTCGATGGTGACCATATATTGGGTAGCAGTAAAAAATGCATTTTTTATGCCCCTCAAAAATTCCCAAGAATCCTTACAAATATAGTTTAAAGATGTAACAAACTTCTCGACAGAGATATCAATAAATTTCCCAAGTGGTTCTGTAATTCCTTTTGCACCTGCAACTATGGGTCTAAATTTAAGGGGGTTGAGTCATTTGTGGACTTTTGGTATACCAAATATATATATGGTTGAAGACAAATAAAGAACTACTCAGATAGAACGTTATGTTGAGTACATAATTTCTTTACTTGAAGTAGTTGTCTTCATCCTGGGGGGCAGAGTCCCCAGCTACCAGGCACCTGGGAGGCACTCATGGAAGGATATTCCAGAGCAGGGCAGAGCCACAGGATGCCCTGTTCGTGGATATAATGTCCAATTTATAAAGTGAGATGAAGGTTTGGGATGAGGACCAAATGGCCGCAGAACAAATACCATCTAATGAAACTCTAGACTAAAAAGCTGCTGATGTGGCCATAGACCTAAAGGAATGCACTTTCACCTGACTTGGCGGGGAAACACCCCTGGCAAAATACACCTGAAAAATATCCAATGGGCGATTGTAACTTTAGAAATTGGTTTCTCTAAAAAGGGTTTGGAGTAAGAAATGAGAAGTTGATCCAATTTACGAAATGTTTTTGTCCTGTGCAAGTAAAAACGTAACTATCTGTTCACATCTAGTAAATGCAATTTGTATTCCCCCTTGTTTTGAAAATTTGGAAAGATCAGAAGGTTGATAACCTGGTAAATGTTTGCCTCTGAAGCTACTTTAGGTAGAAAAGATGGATTAGTACGCAGAGACACCCTGTCCTTATGAAAAATCATATAAGAGACTTTGATTGATAGGGCTTGAAGCTCCGAAACTCTACTAGTAGTTGTCATGGAAACCAGAAAAGCAGTCTTCCAGGAGTGAAAATGCATATCCAATGAAGCTGCAGGTCCCAAGGGAGGTGAGACTAAGGCTTAAAGTACTGGGGTATGATCCCACAGTGGCGTAGGGTCCTTTACCAGAGGACGAAGAAAAGCACCTTAGAGGAAGGCCTTACAAAGCCTTTAAGATGCTAAGGAAGTCATATTAATCTCCCACATGATAATTAGAAATTGCTGCAAGTTGGACTCAGAGTAGAAAAACTAACACATTGTTGAAAAATTCCTGATAAGTCCAATACTGCAGGAACAGGAGCTATGAAAGAATTTAATGCACGCTGAGATGCCCAGATAGAAAAACGCTGGAGTACACTTTTCTGATGGAAGACTTGTGAGCCGCAACTAGAATTCTTTTGACGGGAGAAGATAGTCAGAGTCCTGACAATCATGGGAACTGAAGCGGCCAAACAGTAAACTTTAGACAGTCCAGGTCTGGATGTAGAATCCCTAAGGGATGAGATACGAGATCCAGAACTGGATCCAATGTCCATAGTGGAGCTACCAGATGAGACCACAGCAAGGGAAACCAGACCTGGCGAGGCCAAAATGGGGCAATGAGAATAACCAAGCTACCCAACCTGCGAGCTTTCTGTAGAAATTTTCATATTAAGGAAGAGGAGAATAAGCATACAGAAGACAGGGGGAAGCATGAATCAGAGCGTTTCTGGGGGCTTCCCCCTGAGGTGGATTCAGAGTGAAAAACTAACTGCATTTCGTGTTGGACGGACAGGCGAATAAGACTGCAGAAAGGCTGACCCAACTTGGGAAAAATCTGTTCCGCTACTGAAGGATTTCAAGACCACTCGTGAGGCATCAGAATGGATCTGCTGAGCCTGTCCACTAGAATGTTAGACCTCCCCATAATGTGCATTGCCACCAGAAAACAGCCGGAGATTGCCCATTCCCATACTCTCATGGCCTTGCGACAGAGGGTATATGATCTGGTTCCCCCCATCTGTTGATGTACCAGACCACCGACATATTGTCAGTCTGGATAGCAATCTTTCTGGAAGGGAGGTGGACATGGAGAGTCTGCAATGCTAGAAGCACAGGCCCTCATCTCCAGGACGTTGACATGTAAATTGGTCTCATAGGGGACCACGTGCCTTGGACTGTCTTTCCTGAGCAGTGCCCCCCCAATACCAGATGGGAGGCGTCCATAGTCACTATGGCCATGGGAAAAAGGGTCATCCCCGAACCACATCAGAGGAAAGGATCCACCACCGAAGGGAGTCCCTGCACACTCGAGAGATTCAGACAGGGTGCGTCAACAGAAGGACTAACAGAGACCACTGTACTGAAAGGGTCCACTGAAGGATTCACATGTGAAGATGTGCCATGGGCAAGATACTGATCATGGACACCAATGCCCTTAAACACAATTTCTGCTGTCAGACAATGAGCTTAAATAATGCACAGGACATATAGCTTCAGACTGCATATGCTGTCTAGGGTTAGAAAAACTCTGGTTTGAATTGTGTCTAATCTCGCCCCAATGAAGTCTAAGGCATGGACAGGGGTCACATATGATTTGTTTAGATTGCTAGTAATGCCAAACCTCTGGGCCAGGAGGAAAAAGGAATCCCTCGCTTGGCAGAGTCTATGCCTGGACTGGGCAGAGAGGAGCCAATCGTCCAGGTAGGAAAATACCTGAATGTCCTGGAGTCTCAAGTGAGCTGCTATTACTATTGACATAGCTTTGGTAAACACCCTGAGGGCTGCAGTGAGACCAGAGGGGAGTGCTCTGAAATGATGATCGACCCCTAGCTGGAAGCGGAAAAAAGTACAGTTTTGTACCTACCATAAATGTAGATGTTTGAGTGTATACACTGCTGCAGTCATTACACTTGGGTTATCCTGCCGTCAGGTGGTCCCGCATTCAGCCCGAGTTCCAAAGTCTTGGACCAGCTTCAGTTGCTGTCGCTTCTTCCCTGACGTCAGTATGCCAGGGGTATACAAGATGCAGCAGACGCCATTTTCTTCAGTTTTTGTTTGCCCCAGATATCAGGTGCCCCCATAAAGGTAGGCAATGTAAATTGCTAATAAAACGTACATAAGAAAAACAAACAAATGCTTTGTTACCAGCAAATACTCCCCATAGGTAGCAAAGGGTAGAATACTAGGGTAAGTACAAACAAGTATGATGGGAAGGAGGGAGGGTAACCTGGACTGCAGCAGTGTATACACTCGAACATCTACATTTATGGTAGGTACAAAACTGTACTGTATTCGTGTTACACTGCTGCAGTCATTACACTTGGGTAGAATTCCAAAGCTGAGGTAGGGTGGCTGGTTTTATAAGGCATTAGGGGTGGCTATAAGGCCCTGCAGAACTGCAGTGGCAAAGCCAGCTCTGGATTTACAGTAAAAAGAGGCAGATGATGCTTGGCGAAGGTATGTACAGAACTCCAAGTTGCTGCTTCCAAAATTACCTTGGTAGGTACTCTTCTGAGGTAGGCAGTTGAAGTGGCTGTTGCCCTGGAGGAATGAGACCTAATGTTGTTAGGTGCAGTTTTCCCATGGTGTGTATAGCAGAAAAGTATACAATGCCCTATCCATTTTGAAATGGTCTGTTTTGAAACTGCTTTTCCCTGTGTTCCTGCAGCATATGCGACAAATTGCTCAGTTTTCCTGAAAGCTTTCGTTTTGTCCAAGTAGTGCCTGTGTATGTCCAAGGAATGCAGTAGTCTCTCCCCTTTGTTCTATGGATTTGGATAAAAAGTTGGCAAGTGAATAGTTTTGTTTAGAGCCACACTTGATACCACCCTTGGCATAAAAGTAGGGTTTGTTCTTAAAGACACCCTGTCTTGGTGGAAAATGAAGAAAGGTTCCACTACCATTAGTGCCTGTAATTCTGAAACTCTTCAAGCTGAGGTTAGTGCCAGGAGCAGAGCAGTTTTCCAAGAGACATATTTTAAGTCTGCTGAGTTAGCTGGCTCAAAGGGAGGTAAAGTTAATTTTTCCAAGACAAAGTTGAGGTCGCAAGTTGGACTTGGTGCTCTAAGGGGCGGTCATGTGTTTTTAGCCCCTCTGAGGTACAGTTTTAGCAAAGGATGAGAAAAAAATGGTGGATCTGTGTTGTAATGAGCAAAGATGGCAGAGGCATGGATCTTAATGCATGAAAAGGAGAGGCCTTTGTCCAGCATCTCAGTCAAGTATTGTAGTATCTGAGGAATGTTTGGGACAAGAGGGTCAAGGCTGTGAGCCTGGTTCCAGGCACAGAATCTCTTCCATTTATCTGAATAGGGTTTCCTGGTGCTAGGCCTTCTGGCCTCCATAATGACATCCATAACAGCTTTGGAGAGAGGCATTTTTTGCTTGACTAAGGAATCTGCCATGCAGCCAGGTTTAAAGTCTTCAGTTGGCGTGAAGTATCCGATTGTTTTGCTGAGTCAGAAGTTGTGAGATTTGAGGCAAAATCCATGGTGATCCTTGTGCTAAGTTCTTTAAGATTGGGTACCAGTGCTGGAGTGGCCAGTCTGGGGCAATCAGGATCATATTTGGCCTTTCTTGTCTGACTTTTAGGAGTACCTTTGAAAGGAGAGGTATTGGTGGGAAAGCGTATACTTGCAGGTTTTTCCAGCTGAATGAAAGTGCATCCACTTTCCATGCTTGTGGGTGGTAAGTCCTTGTGCAGAATTTCTGTAGCTGACAATTCATTGGGGATGTGAACAGATATATTTCCGGGCTCCACCATTTCTGTGTTATCATCCTGAACATTTGTGGATTTAATTTCCACTCGTGCGGATCCATGATGTTTCTGCATAAGTCGTCTGCCAGTGCGTATTTCTCTCCTGGCAGGAATTGTGCTTGCAGATGAACATGATAGGTTATTAGCTGTGCTCCACAAGGTCATGGCTTGTCTGCAGAGGGGATATGAATGAGTGCCCCCTTGCTTGTTTATGTACCACATAATTGTGGTGTTGTCTGTCTTTAGTAGTAGTTGTCCTGGATGCAGAAGGTCCTTGAAAGCTATAAGGGCATTTTGTACAGCTAGCATCTCTTTTTGATTGATGTGAAGATGCCTTTGTTCTGTGGGCCACTTGCCCTGAATACATTTTCCTGCCATGTGCGCTCCCCAGGCATAATCCGAAGCATCTGTTATCAGTGTTTGCCTGGCTGTGAGTTGAGTGAAAGGCTGTCCCCCTTGTTGAGGTGACAGTCTTGAGCCCACCATCGAAACTCCTGTTGAAGGCAAGGAATAAGTGGTATCACTGTTTCCAAACTGTGACAGTGTTGAGACCAGACACTCTTTAGGTACCAGTGTAGTTTCCTCATATGCAGTTTGGCATACGGAATTAGTAGTATGCAAGATGCCATGTAACCCAAGGTCTGCAGAATTTTTCTTGCAGGGAGTTGGGTTTTTGTTGCCATCAAATGGAAATATTGAGTCAGTTGTCCTTGCTTGTCTGGCATGAGATATGCCATCTGGGCCGCTGTATTTAAGCTGGCAACCAGGAATATTATCTCTTGTGAGGGCACTAGGTTTTTATTTCTTTTCGTTTACTGTGTACCCTAGGCAAATTAGCAGTCTTTTTTTTTTACAAACGCCAGATGCTTTAGAAGAATGTCTTTGCTCTCTGCATGAATAAGGCAGTCGTCCAAGTATGGGTAAAACTGAATTCCTTTTTGTCTGCAAAATGCAATTACTGGTGCCAGGCATTTTGTAAAGACCCTGGGCGCAGTAGATAAGCCAAAGGGCAGTGCAGAGAATTGGTAATGCATTGAACCTGCTAAGAATCTGAGGTATCTTCTGCAATTTTGACTGATAGGGACATGCAGGTATGCCTCGAGGTCCAAAGGTACGAGCCAAGCTTTCTTGCCCAGCATGGGAAGAAGCTGCTGTAGTGTCAACATTTTGAATTTTGGAACATCCAGGTAAGTATTTAGAGTAGAAAGATCCAGAATGGGCCTCCAGGCTTTGTCCTTTCTGGGAACCAGAAAGAGTCTTGAGTAAAATCCTTGTCCTTGCTCCTGTGTTGGTACCTTTTGAATAGCTCTCATGTCCATGAGTGCTGTAATTTGTCTTTGAGCCTCTATCCATTGATTTGGTGGCAGATTTGGCATCCCTTTTAACCTTGGCAGAGTGTGGAAGTGGAACCTGTAACCTTGAGACACAATATTGAGAACCCATTTGTCTTTGGTGATCATTTGTCAATTGTGACTGAAAAGTGTCAGTTTTCCCCCCAAGGGAGCTGCCAAGAGAGCTGTTTGGCAGCTGTAGTGGGAAGTCATTGGGGCTGTTTTTTTATAAGGTTGAGGCCTGCCTTCCCCTTCTTTCTGGGTTGAAGCACCCCATTGTCGAGGACTGTAAGTACCTTGTGGTTGACCTCTGCCTCTTGGACGTCTGTATCTGCCCCTTTGAGGTCTGTCTGAAACTGGAAAGGACCAATTCTTTGTTGGCCAATTTCTGCTAAATCGAGGAGGCTGAACCTGTAAGAAATCCTTCACCATTTGCATAGATTTTGCTTTATCCTCCATTTTCTTTAATACTTCTTCTGCCTTAACTCCAAATAAAACATCCTGCTGCAAAGGTGCATCTAATAATTTTGCTTTAACATGATCTGGTAATGTCTGCTCTTTTAACCAAGCATGTCTTCTAATGACAGACCCTGTAAAGTACAGTTTTGTACCTACCATAAATGTAGATGTTAGAGTGTTCACACTGCTGCAGTCATTACACTTGGATTATCCTGCCGTCAGGGGGTCCCGCAGTCAGCCAGAGTTCCAAAGTCTTGGTCCGGCATCGGTTGCTGTCACTTCTTCCCTGACGTCAGTGTGCCAGGGGTATATAAGATGCATCTGATGCCATTTTCTTCAGTTTTTCTTGCCCCAGATGTCAGGTGCCCCCAAAAGGTAGGCAATACATATTGCTAATAAAAAATATACATATAAAATAACAATATCTTCAGTTACAAGCAAATACACCACAAAGGTTGTATAGGATAGAAAGGTATAAATAAGTCCAGCTAGTTCCGAGGGGATGGAGGGAGGGTAACCTGGACTGCAGCAGTGTGAACACTCGAACATCTATATTTATGGTAGGTACAAAACTGTACTATGTTCATCGTGTTACACTGCTGCAGTCATTACACTTGGGTAGAATCCCAAAGCTAAGGTAGGGTGGCTGGTCTATAAAGAGTTAGGATTGGCTATGAGGCCTTGCAGAACTGCAGTGGCAAATCCTGCTCTGGATTTAGAGTAAAGAGGCAGGTGGTAATGCTTGGCAAAGGTGTGCACTGAACTCCAAGTTGCAGCCTCCAAAATTTCCTTGGTAGGTACTCCTCTGAGAAAGGCTGTTGAAGTGGCTGTTGCCCTGGTGGAATGTGGCCTAATGGTATTTGGGACTGTTTTTCCATGCTGTGTGTAGCAGTAATGAATACAGTGTCCTATCCATTTGGATATAGTCTGCTTTGAGACAGCCTTGCCCTGTGATCCTGCAGCATATGCTACAAACAGTTGCTCAGTTTTCCTGAAAGCTTTTGTTTTGTCCAAACAGAAGCATAGCTGCCTGTGTATGTCCAAAGAATGCAGAAGTTTCTCCCCTTCACTCTGGGGGGTTTGGATAAAAGGTTGGCAAATGGATGGTTTGGTTGAGAGCCACACTAGATATCACCCTTTGGCATAATGGTAGGGTTTGTCAAAGAAACCCTGTCCTGATGAAAAATTATAAAAGGTTCCACTGCCATTAATGCCTGCAGCTCTGACACTCTTTGCGCTGAAATTACTGCCAGGAGCAGAGCTGTTTTCCATGATAAAAATTTTAGATCGGCTGTATTGGCTGGCTCAAAAGGTGGCAGGGTAAGTTTTTCCAAAATGAAATTGAGGTCCCAAGTCGGTGTTGGTGCTCTCCGGGGCGGTCTTATGTTTTTAGCCCCTCTGAGGTACTGCTTTAGCAAGGGATGAGAGAATAAAGGAGGATCCGTGTTGTAATGTGCTGAAATGGCAGAGGCGTGGATCTTAATTGATGAGAAGGATAGGCCTCTGTCCAGCATCTCAGTTAAGTATTGTAAAATCTGAGGAATGTTTGGAACAAGAGGGTCAAGGTTTTGAGCCTGGTTCCAGGCGCAGAATCTCTTCCATTTTTCTGAGTAAGCTTTCCTGGTGCTAGGCCTCCTGGTCTCCAAAATGACATCCATAACAGCTTTAGAGAGGTGTTGCCTGTTTGGCTAATGTATCTGCCATGCAGCTAGGTTTAGGGTTTTGAGCTGACTGTGCAGGATCTGATTGTTTTGTTAAGTCAGAAGGTGTGGAATTTGAGGAAAAATCCATGGTGGTCCTTGAGACAAGTTCCATAAGATAGGGTACCAGTGCTGGCATGGCCAGTCTGGAGCAATCAGTATCATCTGTGTTTTTTCTTGTCTGGCTTTTAGGAGTACCTTTGAAAGGAGAGGCAGTGGCGGGAAGGCATAAACTTTTAGGTTTTTCCAGCTGAACAGGAGAGCATCCACTTTCCATGCTTGTTTGTGAGAAGTCCTTGTGCAGAATTTTTGTAGTTGGCAATTCAGTGGGGGGGGGGGGGGGGCAAAAAGATCTATGCCTGGGCATCCCCATTTTTGCGTTACCATGCTGACGATTTGTGGATTCAACTTCCATTTGTGAGGATACATGATATTTCTGCTTAGATAGTCTGCCAGAGTATTTTTCTTTCTTGGCAGGAACTGTGCTTGCAGGTGAACTTGGTACATTAGAGCTGTGTTCCACAAGGTCATGGCTTGCCTGCATAGGGGATAAGAATGAGTGCCCCCTTGTTTATGTACCACATTACTGTGGTGTTGTCTGTCTTTAGCAGTAATTGTCCTGGATGCAGAAGGTCCTTGAAAGCTGTTGGGGCATTTTGAACAGCCAACATCTCTTTTTGATTGATGTGAAGATGCATCTTGTTTGTGGTCCACTTGCCCTGAATGCATTTTCCTGCCATGTGTGCTCCCCAGGCGTAATCTGAAGCATCTGTGTGCCTGGCTGTTGGTTGGGTAAAAGGCTGACCCTTGTTTAGGTGACATGCCTGTGCCCACCATCGAAACTCCTGTTGTAGGCAGGGTATCACTGGTATTACTGCTTCTAAACTATGAGTACACCATTGTAATTTCCTCATATGCAGTCTGGCATATGGTATTAGTAGAATGCAGGATGCCATGAATCCCACGGCCTGCAGAATTTTTCTTGCAGGGAGATGGGACTTTTTTGCTAGTAATTGAAAATATTGAGTTAGCTGAACTTGTCTGGCGTGAGAGGTAAGACATCTGGGCCGTTGTATTTAAGCTGGCACCCAGGAATATAATCTGTTGCGAGGGCACTAGTTTTGACTTCCTTTCGTTTACTGTGAACCCTAGAGAAATTAGCAACCTTTTTACAAATGCCAGATGCTGTAGAAGAATGTCCTTTGTCTTTGCTTGAATGAGGAAGTTGTCCAGGTATGGATATATTTGAATTCCTTTTTGTCTGCAAAATGCAATTGCTGGTGCCAGGCACTTTGTGAAGACCCTGGGCGCAGTAGATGAGCCAAAGGGCAGTGCAGAGAATTGGTAGTGCATTGTACCAGCTTTGAATCTGAGGTATCTTCTGCAATTTTGTCCGATAGGGACATGCAGGTATGCCTCTTTGAGGTCCAACTTAACAAGCCAAGCCGCCTTGCCCAACATGGGTAGAAGCTGCTGTAATGTCAGTATTTTGAATTTTGGAATATCCACGTAAGTATTCAGAATTGAAAGGTTTAGTATGGGCCTCCAGGCCTTGTCCTTTCTGAGGACCAGGAAGAGTCTTGATTAAAATCCTTGTCCTTGTTCCTGTTGTGGTACTTTCTGAATAGCTCTCATGTCCATGAGGGCTGAAATTTGTTTTTGTGCCTCTGCCCATTGATTTTGTGGCAGGTCTGGCATTCCTTTTAGCCTTGGTAAAGTATGAAAGTGGAACCTGTAACCTTGACACACAACATTCAGAACCCATTTGTCTTGGGTGATTGCTTCCCAGTTTTGAGAAAAAAGTGCTAGTTTTCCCCCTAAGGGGGCTTCCAAAAGGGACGTGCTTGGCGTACGCAAAGTAAAGTCATTGTGACTGTTTCCTGTAAGGTTGAGACTTGTCCTCACCTCCTTTTGGGGTTGAGGTGCCCCACTGTCGTTGTCTGTTAGAGCCTTGGGGTTGAGATCTGCCTCTCTGTGGCCTGTCTGACACTGGAAAGGACCAATTTTTTGTTTGCCAATTCTGCTAAACTGAGGTGGCTGTACCTGCACTCAAGCACTCAGGTCACTCCAAGGCAAGTACAAATATGACTCCGTCATTGTCCATGCTGGTGTGAATGACCTGAGACGTACCTCCCTGGACTACATGAAAAGAGACAGAGGAGGTCTCTGAGCATGTAGCCCAGGCAGGTATGACCCTGACCTTGAGTAGCATCTTACCCTCACCAAGAATGATGCCACAATATGAAGACAAGATCATCAACTTCAATAATTGGCTTAAGTATTGGTGTCATTCAAAGGGGATCCAATGCCTGTCAGCCTGGGATGACATGCTCGACAAGCCACGATGCTTCGCTAGGGACGGCTTGCACCTGTCACCCCTGGGCTTTCGGATATTGGCAAAGGCTCTTGCTACCCCCATATTGCCTTTTTAGGCAAGGTTCAAAAGACAAACCCACCTCCATAGGTATCACAAGAGATAAGAAACTAAGAGTAATGCTACTCAACGCCAGAAGTCTAAACCTCAAGATGCATGCACTCGAAACTTTCCTGGGCATACAGAACATAGATATCTGTGCAGTAACAGAAACCTGGTTCAAGGCTCCTGAGAGCACCCCAGCGCTGCCAGGTTATACCTCATACCATGCTTTTCGGCCACAAAACTAGGACCGAACCACAAAAGGAGGGGGAGGATCAATATTAGTCAAAGAAACCCACACCTCCAGGTTGGTAGCACAGTACGAAGCATCAGAGACTATCCATGTGCAACTAACAGTGGGCAAAACTGCCTTCCAGTTTATAGCCTGCTACAGACCACCCTCCCAAACCCAGAAACCACACTCGGCCTTCCTGAAAACACTAGAAAATATGAAGGTCTCTCCAAACACCATTATATTGGGTGACTTCAACTACCCAAACATAGACTGGGAGCATTACTCGAGCCTCAACACCCTAGCCCAAAGGTTCCTAGAATTTATGAACTCAAATGCTATGGAACAACTTGTTACTACTCCTACAAGAGGGGAAAACATACTGGACCTGATCATCACCAACATGGGGACTTTATGCTCCAGACCAGAAGTGTATCCCTCACTGGTAAGATCAGACCATAAACTAATCTCACTGGATATTCACATCCCAAACCCATCCCCTGCCCAGAAAACCACAGTGAAAAACTTCTCTAAAGCTAATTTCACACTCCTTAAAACCGAGGTGGAATCCTTCAAAGCCCCCGGGCCTGTGGAAAATACGGCCCAGGCCGCAGAATCCTTTATAAACGTATTTTATGAACACCTTCAGGAATGCTTGGATCATGCAATTTCAAATAAAACCAAGACCCAATCCCCCAAAGGCAGGCGTCCTGTATGGTGGACCCCAGCCATAAACAAACTATACAATAGGAGGAGGAAGCTACTACATGATGGAGCAAAATCGCATCAAGGGAAGGCATCTCTGATCAGTATTAGCAAAAAAACTACGAGCACTCATAAAATCATCTAAGGCCAGTTTCGAGAGAAAAATTGCACAGGACACTAAGAATAATCACAAGGCTTTCTTTAGTTATGTTAGAAACCTGGGTGGGAATTCCCAAATATGCTCAGAATTACTGCAAAATGACAAAAAATACACCGAACCCACAGACATCTCCAACATCTTAGCACACAGGTTCAGCGCAAACTCACCCCCCCTCCCCACCAAAAGAGCAAATATCTATTCCAACAGAGTGCACCCCCGCTGAATCTCAGATGCTCAGGTAAGAGCCACCCTCTCCAAAGCAAAAAACACAGCATCTATGGGATCTGAAAGTGTCCCGGGCTGCATCCTACATGAACTCCAAGAAAAGCTAAATCCAAACATAAAGCTACTGTTCAATCTCAGCCTTACTACAGGGTATGTACCCAAAGAGTGGCATACAGCAACAGTGGTCCCCCTCCACAAAGGTGGTGCCTCAACGGATCCTGGAAACTACCACCCCAATAAGCCTGACTAGCTTGATCTGCAAAGCTATGGAAAGGATCATCTTGGACCTCATAAATAAAGATATTGGGGACCTACAGACACTGGATCCTATCCAGTTCGGCTTTAAGGGCAGATCCTGCCTCTTGAACCTGGCTGATTTCTTTGAAACAGTCACCAAGGCCATTGACGAGAGGAAGGTGGTCCACACAGCCTACCTGGACCTCGCAAAAGCCTTTGATACAATACCCCACTCGGGCATTATAGATGAGCACACCAGCTTAAATATAAACCCCTATGTCACTAGATGGGTTGCAAACTGGCTCAAGGACAGAACCCACATGGTTAGAATTGCTGGAGCCATGTCAGACTCCAAACCAGTTACAAGTGGCGTCCCACAAGGCTCAGTCCTGGGACCTCTCTTGTTCGGTATATATTTCTCGGAGGTACAGGCCAACACGGAAGGCAGATGACTGCAAACTGGGCGCCATAATCGACTCTCCAGCCGACACAAGCATCCTCCAAAAGGGCCTCATAGAAACAGACAACTGGTGCCAGAGCCATGGCCTCAAGCTAAACGACAAAAAGTGTATAGTCATCCCCTTTGGCAAAAACAAAGTGCCCACAAATTACCACATAGGTGGTAATCCATAAAGTACGCAAGTAGTAATTAGGGACCTGGGGGCCCAAGTTGATAGCAATCTCTCATTTGACAACCACGTGGCCAAAGTGGTTAGAAAAACATTTTATGTAGCCCACCTAATCATGAAGGGATTCACATCTTGATCAGGAGAGGTCATTGTGCCTCTATATTCATCCCTCATCAGGCCCATAATTGAGTACAATGCCCCTTTTGGGATGTACCTTACCAGACACCTGCAGCAACTAGAAAGACCCCACAAATACCTCACCAAGAAGATCAAAGGGCTCAAACAGATGCCATATGCTGCCCGGTTAAAGAAAATCCAACTCTATTCAGTGGCATACCGCCTGCTCAGAGATGATCTGTGCCTGACTTATAAAGCCATGTCCAACCCGGAATTAATGGACATGCTGCACCTTAAAAAATCCAAATCCCATCGAGCTACACGTGCGAGAGATTTGAACCTCAGCACTTAAATAAATAAGACATGCTGGAGAGACAGATTCATAACCCAGAGGCTCCCTTCACTCTGGAATAAAATCCCAGTCCAGGTTAGGCAGAGTCCCTCATTGACTCTCTTCAAGAGAAATCTTGATGAGTGGATGGGAGATCGTAGGTTTACCCCGGGTATCACTTTTGTGTCACTGTTAGACAGAGGCACAGTATACTAACCTCATAAAAGGGCATAGTAAAATTCATTTACATGGGTGGCGAAAGCCAAACACACGCTGGCTAGGCTTATAAGTGCCCTAGGGCAGATAGCCTAGTATGAACCTATTTGTGGTCTCTCTAATCTGACTTTCAGCAGCACTTTTGCTAGAAGAGGTAGTGGAGGAAAGGCATACACTGTTAAATGTTTTCCAACTGAATGAGAGGGCGTCCACTTTCCAAGCTTGTGGGTGGAATGTCCTTGTACAAAATTTTTGAAGTTGGTAGTTTTGGGGGTTGGCAAACAGATCTATGTCTGGGTGTCCCCATTTTTCAGTTACCATTGCAAATACTTGTGGATCCAGTTTCCACTCAGGGGATCCATGATGTTTCTGCTTAGGTCATCTGCCAATGTGTTTTTCTTTCCTGGCAGGAATTGTGCTTGTAGTTGAACTTGATAACACAGTGCTGTGTTCCACAAGGTCATTGCTTGCCTGCATAGAGGGTAGGAATGTGTGCCTCCTTGCTTGTTGATGTACCACATTACTGTGGTATTGTCAGTCTTTATCAGTAGTTGTCCTGGGTGTAAGAGTTCCTTGAAAGCTATGAGGGCATTCTGTACTGCTAGCATTTCCTTTTGATTGATATGCAGATGCCTTTGATCTGTATTCCATTTTCCCTGAATGCACTGTCCTGCCATGTGTGCTCCCCAGGCATAGTCCGATGCATCTGTTGTCATAGTTTGCCTGGCTGTGGGTAATGTGAAAGGCTGACCCTTGCTGAGGTGACATGCCTGTGCCCACCATAGAAACTCCTGTTGAAGGCAGGGAATGAGTGGAATCTGTTTCCAAACGGTGGCTGTGCTGACTCCATACGCTTTTCAGGTACCATTGTAATTTCCTCATATGCAGTTTCGCAAATAGCGTTAGTAGTATGCAAGATGCCATGGATCCCAAGGCCTGCAGAATTTTTCTTGCAGGGAGTTGAGTCCTTGTTGCCATTATTTTGAGTCAGCTGTTGTTGCTTGTCTGGCGTGAGATAAGCCATCTGGGCCATTGTATTCAAGCTGGCACCCAGGAATATTATGTTTTGTGAGGGCACTAGTTTTGATTTCTTTTCGTTTACTGTGTACCCTAGGCAACTTAGAAGGTGTTTGACAAATGCCAGATGCTTTAAAAGAATGCCCTTGCTTTCTGCTTGAATAAGACAGTCGTCCAGGTATGGGTATATTTGAATTCCTCTTTGTCTGCAGTATGCAATCACTGGTGCCAGGCATTTTGTGAAGACCCTGGGCGCAGTAGATAAACCAAAGGGCAGTGCAGAGAATTGATGGTGTGTTGAACCTACAATGAAGCGGAGGTATCTTCTGCAATTTTGTCTGATAGGGACATGCAGGTATGCCTCCTTGAGGTCCAACGTTACTAGCCAAGCATGCTTGCCCAGCATGGGAAGAAGCTGTTGTAGTGTTAGCATCTTGAATTTTGGTACTTGCAGATAGGTATTCAGAATTGAAAGATCCAGAATGGGTCTCCATGCTTTGTCCTTTCTGGGGACTAGAAAAAGTCTTGAGTAAAAGCCTTGTCCTTGCTCCTTTGTCGGTACCTGTTGAATGGCTCTCATGTCCATAAGGGCTGCAATTTGTTTTTGTGCCTCTGCCCATTGATTTGGCGGCAGATTTGGCATTCCTTTTATCCCTGGCAAGGTATGAAAGTGGAATCTGTATCCTTGAGATACAATGTTTAGGACCCATTTGTCTTTTGTGATGATGTGCCAGTTGTCTGCAAAAAGTGTCAATTTTCCTCCCAAGGGAGCTGCCAAGAGAGATTTGCTTGGTAGTTAGAGGGTTGAGTCATTGTGTTTGTCTTTTGCTAGCTTGGGGCCTGTCTCCTCCTTCTTTCTGGGTTGTGGCCCCCCATTGGCGAGGTATGTAAGGGCCTTGTGACTGACCTCTGCCCCTTGGGCGTCTGTATTTGCCCCTCTGTGGTCTGTCAGAAGCTGGAAAGGACCAGTTTTTTGTTGGTCAATTTCTGCTGAAACGAGGGGGTTGTACCTGTAGGAAATCCTTGACCGTCTGCATAGACTTTGCCTCATCCTCCATTTTCTTTAAAACCTCTTCTGCTTTGACAGCAAATAAGACACCCTGCTGTAAAGGTGCATCCAATAATTTTGCTTTAACATGATCAGGTAGGGTTTGTTCTTTTAACCAAGCATGTCTGCGTATGACAGACCCAGTAACAGCTGCTCTACAGGAAGCTTCCAATGAATCAAATCCACATTGTAAAGTATGTTTGCCCTACTGTTCAGCTGCGTGCAACAGATCCGGCATTTCTTTGAATTCAGCCTGTTCAGAATGTGTGCTCAGTTTTAGTTTTAATTGAGACATTAGGAATTGCTGATATTTCAGCATGTGGAACTGACAATTTAATGCTCTCATAGCCAGAGTTGCTGAGGTGTATATTTTCTTTCCTCATCTATCTAGGGCTCTGGAATCCCTTTCAGAGGGCACAGGATTTTTAGCCATACAAGCTTTAGCTCCCTTAGGACCCTGGGAAATCAAGAGGTCTGTGCTGGGGTAGTAAAAGGAACTGTCGGAGCCTTTTCTTAGAATCAGAGTAGTCCTGGCCTTCCCAGTGGAAATGTTCCCTCATGGTATGTAAAGTTTCCCCAAAGGAGTAGTCTTCAGGGGGAGATGCTGAGGGAATAGAGTCTTCAGCATCAGTGTGTTCATAAGGTGGAGTACTGTAATCCTGTTCCTCAGAAGAATCTGAGGAAATTGAAACCTGGTCAGAGGAAGCATAGTCCTCCTCTTGTCTTGGTCTTTTACCAGGAGGGGGGTGGGAACCCCTGATTAGGGTAATCAAATCTTAAGCCATCTTAAGCATCTGTTTCTTAGGCATGGGGCCTTGAACTGTAGACTGATGTACAATCTTCATTGGTTTTAAAGGAGTTTTAAGCTTAGCATAAGATTTAATGGTGAGTGTAGTCGGTCTGAAGACACCTTCTGAAACCGAAGGTGTTTCCTCTGCACCGCGGTCTACTACTGCTCCGGTGTGGGAAGGGCCTAATGAAGATGGCTGCGTCGGCCTAGTAGACTCAGTTTGAGAATCCGCAGCTGTCTGGGGTTCCAGTTCTGCGGTCGTCAGGGGCTGCGTAGGCGCCTCACTGAAAACCGGAGAATCTGCGACAGGCCCAGCAGAGGCCTCAGAGTCTGGCTTGTTCTTAGGCTGCCTGTCCTTATCCTTGTGTTTTTTATGCATGCTGGTCGTGGGCTGCTCCGACGGCATGATATAATTAAATTTCCTACCAAAGTAATGTCGTGCGAAGTCGAAACGGCGTTTGATAGTTTGTTTATTAAACCTAGCACAAAACTGACAACCTGTGACGTCGTGGTCTGGGCCTAGGTAAGGAATACAAAAGGAACGGAAGTCCTTATGAGGTATTTGCTTCCCACAAGAAATGCAATTGTTAACTTTTTCTGACATCGGACTGAGGCAAGAAAAGGTTCCCCAACGGGGTACTTAGCTTTATTGAAGACTTCGGACTGAAATTCGATTCGAAAATCTCAGGTGTCGGCCGACCGGCACTTGCGAACTGCTTCTGCTTCGGGCACCAAGCGGCAAGAAAGATGTTGGATGCCTCTTATATACCCCTGGTGCTCTGACGTCAGGGAAGAAGTGACAGCAACCGACGCCAGACCAAGACTTTGGAATTCAGGCCGACTGCGGGACCGCCTGACGGCAGGATAACCCAAGTGTGATGAACGATGAACATCAACACTTACCACTATTTTTATGCAGTCAGCTCAGATCACGATGCGGACATACAGGCGGCAAACAAGATCTGGCGGGAGCATTATGGGTAAGGGGAGGTGCTTTGAACTTGCATCAGATGCTGGATATGCAACAGATACAGATCCGATACGGATCCGAGAACCCACAGGTTAAAGACCAAATGAAGACAACTACTTCAGATCTGGAAGTAGACTCTGGGAACACAATTGATGCAGTAGATAGTCCAAAGGGTAAAGCAAAGAACTGAATGTGATCCACATGCACACAAGTTTAACACCTGATGTTTGAAAGAACAGGAATGACATAAGCATCTTTTAATCCTAATGCTACAAAGAAGCATGAATGAGGAAGAAAAGGTAACAAGTTAAGTGACATTATTTTGAATTTGAGCACCATCACACAGGTTTAGGGGAGATCCAGAACTGGTCTCAAAGCATTTTCTTTTTTAACACTATTGACTGATGTAAGGGCTTCGGCTGCATGTTTTATACCTCTGACGACTTGACGTAATATAAGAGGAGACAGCATCCGACGGAGAAAAACCAAGACACTGATACTCGGGCCAACTGAGGGCTACCTGCAGGCAGATAACCCAAGTGTGATGACTGCAACAGTGAAATACGAAGAAAGTACAGTTTTGTACCTACCATAAATGTAGATGTCTGATAGGTATGCATCTGCAGTCATCACATATGGGTTGTCCTGCGTCAGGCAGCCCTTCGGTCGGCAAGATTCCAAAGTCTGGGTCTGGCCTCGGCTGATGTCGCACTTTCCCCGACGTCAGAGCGTCTGGGGTATAAAAGCAACAGCAGACGTCATTTTCCTCAGTTTTTCTTGCCCCAGATGCCAGGTGCCCTCTAAGAAAGGCTAAAATTTGGAGATATGCATTGCAAAAACAAATCCAAACATGCACAGTACTATAAAAAACAACCCACCTAGCTATAAGAGGGGTAAGTACCCAAGAAGTATACCACAGAGGGGAAGGAGGGAGGGTAAACCTGACTGCAGATGCATACCTATCGGACATCTACATTTATGGTAGGTACAAAACTGTACTATGTCCTTCAAGGATGCATCTGCAGTCATCACATATGGGTAGAATACCACAGCCAATCTGGGGGTGTAGGTACTAAGTAAAGGATGGTGTAGCTAAGATACCCTGCAGGACTGCCGTAGCAAAGCCTGCTCTGGATCTGGAGTATAAAGGTAAATTGTAATGCTTGGCAAATGTCTGCACGGAGCTCCATGTAGCAGCTTCTAAAATGTCCTTGGTAGCCACCCCTCTTAGGAAGGTTGTGGTGGTGGCTGTGGCTCTCATAAAATGAGGTCTAATGTTAGCTGGCACAGTTTTTCCATGAAAGGAGTAACAAAAACGAATGCAATTTCCTATCCATTTTGAAATTGTCTGTTTGGAAATTGCTTTTCCTTGTGCCCCAGCAGCATATGCTACAAACTGCTGATCAGTCTTTCTGTAACTTTTAGTTCTGTCCAAGTAGTAGCGTAACTGTCTGTGTATGTCCAGGGTGTGCAGAAGTTTCTCCCCTTTATTTTGTGGTTGTGGGAAGAATGTAGGCAAGTGAATAGCTTGGTTCAAAGATACCCTGGATACCACCTTTGGCATAAATGTAGGATTGGTTCTCAAAGAAACTCTGTCCTGATGAAAGACAAGAAATGGCTGTACTGCCATTAGAGCTTGTAACTCAGATACTCTTCTTGCTGAGGTTATGGCCAGAAGGAAGGCAGTTTTCCAAGACAGAAACTGTAGATCTGCCGATGCTGCTGGTTCAAAGGGAGGAAGTGTTAGTTTTTCCAACACGAAGTTAAGGTCCCAAGTAGGTAGAGGTGGTTTCCTTGGAGGACTGATGTTTTTGATTCCTCTTAGAAACTGTCGCAGGAGAGGATGAGAGAAGACAGGTGGATTAACATTGTATTCTGCTGAAATTGCTGAGGCATGTATCTTAATGGAAGAGTAAGACAGGCCGTTGTGGAACAATTCTGCCAAATATTCCAGTATATGTGCCATGTTCATCACTGTCACATCTAGGCCCTTTGTTGTGTTCCAAGTGTGAAATCTTTTCCATTTTGCTGAATATGCCTTCCTTGTGGAAGGCAGGCGAGCTTCCATAATAATATCCTTCACTCTCTGGGATAGCTTATCCTGAGGAGGAGTCATGGTATTTTCCAGGCAGTTAGCTGCAAGGTTTTCAGGTTGGAATGCAGAGTCTTGAAATTGTGCTGCGTCAGTAGAAGTGGCCATAGGGGGAGAGGCCATGGTTTCGTCTGTGACATGCTCTTTAACAGTGGGTACCAGTGCTGTCTTGGCCAGTTTGGAGCTGTCAGAATCAGTCTGGGCTGCTCTGTCCTGATCTTCAGTAAGACCTTGGTCGTTAATGGGAGAGGTGGAAAAGCATACACTGTTAGAGCTTTCCAGCTGAAAGAGAGAGCGTCCACTTTCCATGCTTGTGGGTGGTATGTCCTTGAGCAGAATTTCTTCAGTTGATGATTGTGGGGGGAGGCGAACAGATCTATTTCCGGCCTTCCCCATGATTGTGTTATGAGTAAGAAGATGTCTGGGTGCAGCATCCATCCGTGTGCATCCATGGTATTTCTGCTTAAGCTGTCTGCCAGTATATAGTCTTTCCCTGGCACGAACTGGGTCTGCAGCTGTATATTGAGTTTCAAGGAAAGTTCCCATAAATTCATTGCCAGTCTGCAAAGAGGGTAGGAATGGGTGCCTCCTTGCTTATGTACCACATAACTGTAGTGTTGTCTGTCCTTATGAGTAGGTGGCCTTGATGAAGAAAAAGTTTGAAGGCCTTGATTGCGTGTATCACTGCCAGCATTTCCTTTTGGTTGATGTGCATGCGCAGCTCTCTTTGTGACCATAGCCATTGGATACATCTGCCCTCCATGTGTGCTCCCCAACCTTGGTCTGAAGCGTCCGTAGTGATGGTTTGGTTGGCTCTTGACTTGCTGAAGGGCAACCCGCTGTTCGACTGGCAGGCTTGAGCTCACCACAGAAATTCCTTTTGAAGGCATGGAATGAGTGGGATCAAAGTTTCTAAGCTGTGACTGTGCTGAGTCCATAAACTCCTTCGGTACCATTGTAATTTTCTCATATGCAGCCTTGCTTGTGGAATCAGAAGAATGCAAGATGCCAAGTAACCCAGGGCCTGCAGGATTTTCCTTGCAGTCAGCTGAGTTTGTCTTGTCAGATTCTTGAAGTAATCCGGTAGTTGTTTTTGTTTTTCTTCTGTGAGAAAGGCCATTTGGGTGGTAGTGTCTAGATCCGCACCCAGAAAAGTTATTCTTTGGGATGGAACAAGTCTTGATTTGTGGATGTTGACTGTATATCCCAAGGCCTGCAGTAGGTGGATGGCATAATCCAAGTCCTTTAACAAAGTTTGCTTGCTGTCCGCTTGTATAAGGCAGTCGTCCAGATATGGGTAAATTTTAATCCCCTGCAGTGTGCAATTACTGATGCCAGGCATTTCGTGAATACTCTGGGCACAGTAGATAAGCCAAAGGGCAATGCTGAGAATTGATAATGCTCTGACCCTGCAAGAAATCTGAGGTGTCTTCTGCAACTTTGATAGGGACATGCAGGTATGCCTCCTTGAGGTCTAGAGTCACCAGCCAAGACCCCTTGCCCAGCATGGGAAGGAGTTGCTGTAGAGTCAGCATTTTGAATTTTGGCACAATGAGTCAAGTATTCAGTGCGGACAAGTCGAGAATAGGCCTCCATTGATTTTCTTTTCTTGGAACAAGGAATAATGTGGAGTAAAATCCTTGGCCTTGTTCTGAAAGAGGTACCTTTTCTATTGCTTTCATTTGTATTAAGTTGGAAATTTGTTTCAAAGCCTCTGCCCTCTGATTTGGTGGCAGGTCTGGCATGCCTTTTCTTTTTGGCAATGTGTGGAAATGGAACCTGTATCCTTTGTCTATTATTTGCAGTGTCCATGTGTCCCTTGTAATACTGTGCCAATTTTTTAGAAAATAAAGAAAGCTTTCCGCCCAAAGGTGCTTCTAATTGAGCTCTGGTCGGCGGAGTCAAAACAAAGTCATTGAGTCTGTCCTGGTGTAGCAGTTGTAGTTCCTGCACTACCTCTCTGATTGGGAGGCTGCCATTGACGGCCTCTGTAGGAGCCTCTAGCTTGCCCTCTACCTTTGGCATGCCTATTCCTGCCTCTCTGAGATCTGAGTCCGGAAAGGACCAATTCTTAGTAGGCCAATTTCTGCTGAATCTCGGTGGTTGGACTTGCAGAAAGTCTTTGACTGTTTGCACAGATTTTGCCTTTTCTTCAAATTTCTTTAAGACTTCTTGAGCCGTGGAACCAAATAATTTTTGCTTTTCCATAGCAGCATCCAAAAGCTTAGCTTTAACATGGTCTGGCAGAGATTGTTCCTTCAGCCAGGCATGCCTACGTATAACTGCACCTGTCATAGCTGATCTACATGAAGCTTCCAATGCATCATAACCACACTGCAAGAAATGGTTACTAACCTGCTGGGAGTTATGTACCAGATCCTGAAGGGGTTCAGAAGAAGACAGTTTCTTATGCAATTCATCTAACAAATACTCTTGGTACTGTATCATATGAAATTGACAATTTAATGCCCTCATGGAAAGAGTTGCAGAAGTATACACTTTCTTACCCCATCTCTCTAAAGCTTTGGACTCCCTTTCAGAGGGAAGAGGATTTCTAGCAGTGGCAGCTGCAACCCCTTTTGGGCCCTGGGAAATAGTTTCTGGATCAGCAGAGTGGGCCTTGTACAGGTGTAGATGTGAGTCCGGGATCCTGTAGTACCTATCAGGTTTGGCAGGAGCCGGAGGGAGAGTGTCAGGGGCTGTACTAGCATCAGAGTACACATCATCAATGACATTCAAAACAGGAGGTATAGCTAAAGGCCTATGCTGAGGTAAATGTAAAAAGGTCCTTAATCTCTTTCTAGAATCAGAGAATTCCTGACCCTGCCATTGAAAATGTTCTCTCAGAGTGTAATGTCTCTCCAAAGGAAAACTCTTCAGGAGGGGAGGCCGAGGGAATAGATTCTTCAGCATCAGAATCCTCGTAGGCCGAATAAGCCTCCTCCTGGTGGTCTGACAGTAGAGCCATCAGTGGACTCATGTGAGGAGTGGGGGTCAGAGGGCTCAACCCTGGGCCTTTTGTCTGGAGGTGGTTGAGAGCCCCTGTCCGGATGAGGTTGAGAACCTCTAATTAAGGAGATAAGATCCTCTGCTAAGCTAAGAATCTGTGAGCCAGTAGAAGGTCTCAGAGGTAACCTTGGGAGGCAAAGCTTTAGTAAGTTTAGCAGTTTTAGCCCTAGAGAAAGCCTTAATGGACATGGGATGCAGGAGGTCTGGCTGCACCACGTGCAGGAGTAGACTTGTCTAAAGGAATGGTGTCGGAAGGTTCCTGGACACCAGTTTCAGTAGGTAATTCAATAACCGACTCGGCCGGGGCCTCCGGGGCCGAGGTAGTCGGTTGTGCGGTTTCGGTAATCGGAAGTACCAAGGACTCTGTTTCAGCCGAGACAGAGACACTCGCGGTAGGCCTGACAGTGGTTTCAGCCGAAACCGCGGCCCGCGTGTGTCGGTCCTTGTCTTTCTGTTTCTTAACTAAATGCGAAGTCGGAGTCTCCGACGGCATCTTGTAAGCAAAACTAGCCCCAAAGAATTCCTCTGCAAACTCCGACCGACGTCTAAGAGTTCGTCGGTTGAAGGAAGCACAGGCTGAATAGGCAGAGACGTCGTGGTCTGGGCCTAGGCAGGGGAGGCAGTAAGAGTGGAAATCCTTATGAGGTATTTGTTTCCCACAAGTTAAACAATTATTAACTTTATCTGACATCGGCTGAGGCAAGAAAGAGTCCCCAACGGGGTACATAGCTTTTTTGAAGTCTTCGGTAGCTGAAACACAGGAGCTGGCCGACGAGCACTTGCGAACTGCTTCTGCTTCGGGCACCACGCGGCAAGAAAGACTGGGGAAAATGGCGTCGGCTGATGCTTTTATACCCCAGACGCTCTGACGTCGGGGAAAGTGCGACATCAGCAGAGGCCAGACCCAGACTTTGGAATCCGGCCGACCGAAGGGCTGCCTGAGGCAGGACAACCCATATGTGATGACTGCAGATGCATCCTTGAAGGACATCATCCCCTTTTCCACCTGGGAAGGGGAAACTGGTTCCATCACTTCCTGGAAAAGCATGCGATGAACCACAGGTAGAAACAAGAGATTCTTGTTTGAAGGATGAGAAATCATCCCCTGTAATTTCCTCCAACGGACATCTGCAACCTTAATGAATGATCTTCAGAACCCACTTGTGGGAAACCCTGTTGACAGACAAAATGGAGATTCACACTTTCTGGAAGAAAAAGGGGCTGCCAGGGTAGGAGGGGGGAACAAAGCACCAAACATTCATTCTGACTTACTGTACTACCCTTTGTTTTGGGAATTTCCAGAATTCTTCTTGGAACCCCCCCCCCCCCCCATTGCCATTTCTTTTTAAACATCTGTGTATGCATATTTTGCTGAAGCAGTTTATTTTGCTTCTGACGAAAATTGGATGAAGACTTAGATAATTCCTTGGAAATCTTCAAATATTAAGGCTGAAAAATCTTAGATATTTCCCTATCAGCTTATCCCTTTCATCACACATTGTGATCACCTCTGCAGCAGAGGAGCCAAAAAGTAAATCTCTATCCAAAGAAAAGTTTAAAATCTCAGTTTTATCATCTGGGAAGTTATGACAACATAGCCATGCAAACTCCTTCAAAACATTACCAATATCTATAGCCCTTGTAGTAGTATCAGAATCACACACACTGTAATCAATGAGTAGTGATGAACAACAGAATTAATCAAATTTAAATCAGATTTTCACTCAAGAAAAAACTGCAGTTAAACTGGTCAGAACAAACCTTAACATATGGGTCAGACAATTCAAAATTCTGAAAATCAAAAATGTAGAAGTATACATGGTCTTCCCACACTTATCAGTAACCTTCCTATCCTTATCAGAAAGAGTAAGACTGGAATTAAGTATTTAGTATCAAACGGATTAACAATCTATAACTGCTGGATCAGGTTCAGATAGACTATATAAAAACTTAAAAGATGGAGAAACTGTACACACCCCTGCCTGCCTTTGTTAAAGCACAGCTGAATGACTGTCAGAAAAATTACACACACACACCAAAGCTGCCAGAGAACAGGACAAATGGGGGCAGGTTCTGGAAATTCCTTTTCGAACACCTCTGCCACATTCTCGATATAGACTCTGAGAAAATAACCCCCAACATGGGGACCTTACTTCTCTAAACCTAGGTGTGGTGGTGCTCTCCTCAGAGTCTGAATCAGAAAGTGGAGAAAACTATCTGTTCCTTCATCCTCCTGTCCAAATTCATAATCTTGAATCTCTTCAGGAAAGGTGGTCTCTCTCTCTCTTTTACCAGAAACTACTTTACAAGAAGGATCAATAGCCTGAATTAAACCCTGAGCCACACCCAGTAACCTACTCCTGACAAAGGACGTTTTAGGAGCAGTAGATACATGCTAAGTTTTCGGTTTCTTTTTGACAGGAAAACTGGGAACAACAGTGTTAACTGATGGCAGCAGCAGTTTCCCCAGGGATGGGCACAGCATTCTGACAACAGGGAAATCTTTCCTGTTCCTTCTCCAAGGACCAATGAGTAGCTCTCCTTTGCCCACTGAGGGGACCCCAAAAGGTAAAGAAGAAGTGGCTAACTCCATGTGCACAGTGGCTGTAGCTACTAAACCGCAGGGATGTGGGGTACAACAAATGGCCGCAGCAGTGTCACCCACCTGTGGCTGAGGCAAACTGCTAGCCAGCTGTGATGGTAAAGACCTTTTGCTTAACTTTTTCTTTCTGTGGCTAGAACCACCACAGACTGTAGGACAGACATTGTTCCATGGTCAAACAGAAAACGGTGTCTCTTTCTCAGGGAAAACAAGCAACAAGTGGCAGTAAAAACAAAAAGTCTTTAAAATTCACAAATAGTAAAAAGTACTGCAAGACATTTTGCCAACCCCACAAAGTACATTAAACAATTTCTCCACAGAAAAAAGTTTTCAATTACTTTAAACTTTTAAACTGATAGGAAAAAAAGAATACTCTTGTTTAAAGGTATAACAAAGTCTTGCAACAGTTTGTTAAAACACAAACTGTATTAATTAAAAAATATTAAATGAAAGTACCCCCAAAAGGAACTTCTGCCCAACAAAGGAACAGGACAAGCTGACAGTCTATCCTTGAAAGCCACAGAGGATTATACTCTCTTCAGCAGCAGTAAAGCTTGGATGGGCTTGTTGTCAAAACTTGTCTAAGTCAGCTCATCTCAAGCCACCAGACACAGTTTGGGTGTGTCGAAGGTGCCCTGAAGCTTTGGAAACTGTCCAGCTGTGCTATCCTTGGCAAAACATACCCCCATATAGCTAAGGCTACTGCAGCAATGATCAATATGAAAAACATATTAAAGGCTTCTAAAGTAGGAGCACTGCAGACTTAAAAGGCATTAAACACAGAAAATCCAAACGCATTTAAAATCTTTTAACTAGGTTAAAAAAGGCAGCAAAAGCTGAAGCATGAACCTTTAACACTGGAAACTACAGGTTCCATAAACTGTCAGAACCTTTACTGCAGTTACCAGAGCGAAAAAGTACAGTTGTGTACGCTTACCATAAATGTAGATGTTAGAGTGTATGCACTTTTGCAGTCATTACATTTGGGTAATCTGCTGGCAGGTTGCCCTCAGTCGGCCTGATCAACAAAGTCTTAGGTCCTGCGTCAGTTGCTGTCCCTTCTTCCACGACGTTAGGTCGTCAGGGGTATAAGACATGCAGCAGATGCCATTACATCAGTTTTTTTTTGCCCCAGATGTCAGGTGCCCCCCCAAATGGAGAGCAAAATATATAAATATATATATATATATATATATATACATATATATATATATATATATACATATATATATATATATATATATATATATATACATATATACATATATATATATATATATATACATATATATATATATATATATGTAAAATGAAAATGCCTCTTATACCCCTGCACTGACGTCAGGGAAGCGACAACAACCGGACCTAGACTTTGGAATTCGGCCGACCGAGGACCCGCCTGACGGCAGGATAACCCATCTGTAATGACTGCAGCTGTATGCACGATGATCATATACCTCCAAAGCAAATACACCAAAAAGGCTTTTAAAGATTGTAACAGAAATGAGAGGTATAGTTAGAGAAAAGACAGGGGGGGGGGGGCTGGAGGGAGGGTAAAGTACAGTTTTGTACCTACCATAAATGTAGATGTCTGATAGGTATGCATCTGCAGTCATAACATATGGGTTGTCCCTGCCTCAGGCAGCCCTTCGGTCGGCCGGATTCCAAAGTCTGGGTCTGGCCTCGGCTGATGTCGCACTTTCCCCGACGTCAGAGCTGCTGGGGTATAAAGGCATCAGCCGACGCCATTTTCCTCAGTCTTGCTTGCCCCAGATGCCAGGTGCCCTCTAGGAAGGCTAAATTTGGATAAAAAGTTGAAAATTCCAAACAGAAGAAAAAAAAGAAGAAATATATATATATATATATATATATATATATATATATAGATATATAGATATATATATATATATATATATATATATATATATATATATATATAGATATATATATATATATATATAGATATATATATATATATATATACATACAAACAAATACACCATAATAGATTCCCCCAGCTAGCTGAAAGCACCCTAGGAATACCACAGATTGGAAGGAGGGTGGGTAATCCTGACTGCAGATGCATACCTATCGGACATCTACATTTATGGTAGGTACAAAACTGTACTATGTCCTTCAAGGATGCATCTGCAGTCATAACATATGGGTAGAATACCATAGCCAAACTGGGGGAGGAGGTACTAAGATAAGGATGGTGTAGTTAAGATCCCCTGTAAAACTGCAGTTGCAAAACCTGCTCGGGATCTGGAGTATAAAGGTAGATTGTAATGCTTGGCAAATGTATGCACGGAGCTCCAAGTAGCAGCTTCTAAAATGTCCTTGGTAGCCACCCCTTGTAGGAAAGCTGTAGTGGTGGCTGTGGCTCTTGTGGAGTGAGGCCTGATATTTTCAGGAGCTGTCTTTCCATGAAAAGAGTAGCAGAAACGAATGCAATTTCCTATCCATTTAGAAATTGTCTGTTTGGAAATTGCTTTTCCTTGCACTCCAGTTGCATATGCTACCAGAAGTTGGTCAGTTTTTCTGCTGGTTTTAGTTCTGTCCAGACAGTAGCGTAGTTGTCTGTGTACATCCAAGGTGTGCAGTAGTTTTCCCCCCCTGTTCTGTGGGTTAGGGAAGAACGTAGGCAAATGAATAGCTTGGTTCAAGGATACCCTGGATACCACCTTTGGCATGAAAGTAGGATTGGTTCTCAGAGACACTCTGTCCTGGTGAAAAATAAGGAAAGGCTGCACTGCCATTAGTGCCTGTAACTCGGATACTCTTCTTGCTGAAGTGATTGCTAGAAGGAAAGCAGTTTTCCAAGATAAGAACTGTAAGTCTGCTGATGCTGCTGGTTCAAAAGGGGGTAGTGTTAATTTTTCCAGCACAAAATTGAGATCCCATGCAGGCAGAGGGGGTTTCCTTGGAGGTTTTACATTTTTGATCCTTCTTAAAAATTGTCTGAGGAGAGGGTGAGAGAAGATGGGAGGATCCATGTTGTATTCTGCTGAAATTGCTGAAGCATGAATCTTAATGGAGGAATAGGACAGGCCATTGTGGAACAGTTCTGCTAAGTATTCTAGGATGTTTGCTAGGTTTGCCAGTGTGACATTTGTACTCTTTGATGCGCTCCAAATGAGGAATCGCTTCCATTTAGCTGAGTATGTCTTTCTTGTGGAGGGTCTGCGAGCCTCCAGGATTATGTCCTTGACCCTCTGAGATAAGACAGTTTGGTTTTGTTTTAGGCAATTTTCCATGCAGTCAGCTGCAGTGTTTTCAAGTTTGGATGCAGGGTCTTGAAGTTGTTCTGCGTTAGAAGTAGAGGCCATAGGGGTAGAGGCCATGAGCTCGTCCGAGACATGCTTCTCAGTAGCGGATACCAGTGCTGCCTTGGTCAGTCCGGAGCTATCAGTATCACCTTTGGCTGTTCCTCTCTGATCTTCAGTAGGACTCTGTACATCAATGGGAGTGGTGGAAAAGCATACACTGTTAGGGCATTCCAGTTGAAAGAGAGGGAAGTCCACCTTCCAGGCTTGTGGGTGGTATACTCTTGAGCAGAATTTCCTCAGTTGGTTGTTGAGTGAGGAGGCGAACAGGACTGCTTCTGGCATCCCCCATTTGTTTGTTATGATCTTGAAGATGTCTGGATGCAGCATCCATTCGTGAGCATCCGTGGTAGTTCTGCTTAAGCTGTCTGCTAGTGAATTCTCTTTTCCTGGTATGAATTTGGCCTGCAGTTGGATGTTGAGATCCAGGGCTAGGTTCCACAGATCCATTGCCATCTGGAATAGTGGGTAGGAATGCGTGCCTCCCTGTTTATGTACCACATGATTGTGGTATTGTCTGTCCTTATCAGCAGATGTCCTTGCTGGCGGAATGATTTGAATGCCTCGATTGCATGCTTCACTGCCAGCATCTCCTTTAGGTTTATGTGCAAATTCAGCTGGTCTTGAGACCATAGGCCTTGGATGCACTTGTCTTCCATGTGTGCTCCCCATCCTAGGTCTGAGGCATCCGTGGTGATGGTCTGCCTTGGTTGTGGTTTGTTGAAAGGCAACCCTCTGTTGGACTGGCAGGCCTGAGCCCACCACAGGAATTCCTTTTTCAGGCATGGAATGATTGCAATCATGGTTTCTAGACTGTGCCTGTGTTGAGACCATACATTCCTTAGGTACCATTGTAATTTCCTCATATGCAGCCTGGCATGTGGGATCAAGATTATGCAAGATGCCATGTAACCCAGGGCCTGCAGGACTTTCTTTGCAGTGAGCTGAGTTTGTCTTGTCAAAGCCATGAAGTAGACTGGGAGTTGCTTTTGTTTTTCTTCTGTGAGAAAAGCCATCTGAGTTATTATGTCCAGATCCGCACCCAAAAAGGTTATCCTTTGGGATGGCACTAGTCTTGATTTCTGGATGTTGACTGTGTATCCCAAGGCCTGTAACAGGTGTATGACATAGGCCAAATCCTTTATTAGTGTTGTCTTGTTCTCCGCTTGTATTAGGCAGTTGTCCAGGTATGGGTAGATTTGAATTCCCTGAAGCCTGCAATGTGCTATTACTGATGCCAGGCATTTCGTGAATACTCTGGGCGCAGTAGATAAGCCAAAGGGCAATGCTGAGAATTGATAATGCTCTGATCCTGCAAGAAATCTGAGGTGTCTTCTGCAATCTGGTCATATAGGGACGTGCAGGTATGCCTCCTTGAGATCTAGAGTCACCAGCCAAGACTCCTTGCCCAACATGGGAAGAAGTTGCTGTAGGGTCAGCATTTTGAATTTTGGCACAATGAGATATGTGTTTAGTGCGGACAAGTCGAGAATAGGCCTCCATTGGGTTTCTTTTCTTGGTACAAGGAACAGTCTGGAGTAAAATCCTTGGCCTTGTTCCATAGATGGTACCCTTTCTATTGCTTTCATCTGAAGTAAATTGTTGATTTGTCTTAAAGCCTCTGGCTTTTGGTTTGGTGGAAGGTTTGGCATTCCGCTCCTTCTTGGTAAAGTGTGGAAATGAAACCTGTATCCTTTGTCTATTGTTTGCAATGTCCATTTGTCTTTTGTAATGCAATGCCAGTTTTTTGAGAATAAAGCCAATTTTCCGCCGAAGGGTGCTTCCAGTTGTTCCCTTGTAGGCGGAATCAGAGTCAAGTCATTGTGTCTGTCCTGTGGAAGTGGTTGTAGTTGCAGCTGTGGCAGTACTCCTCTGGTTGGCAGGTTGCCACGGACGACCCCTGTAGGAACCCTTTGATTGACCTCTGCCTCTTGGGCGTCTATTCCTGCCCCTCTGTGCTTTGGAGGTGTCTGGAAAGGACCAATTCTTTGAAGGCCAGTTTCTGCTGAACCTCGGAGGTTGGACCTGCAGAAAATCCTTAACTGTTTGCACAGATTTTGCTTTTTCTTCCACTTTCTTTAGAATCTCCTGTGCAGGGGAGCCAAATAAACTTTGTTTCTCCATTGGAGCATCTAGGAGTTTAGCCTTGACATGGTCCGGTAAGGATTGCTCTTTTAGCCAGGCATGTCTTGAATTACTGCCCCAGTCATAGCTGATCTAAATGAAGCTTCCAGTGCATCATAGCCACATTTTAAGAAATGATTACTGACCTGCTGAGAGTTGTGTACCAAATCCTGAAGGGCCTTACGGTCTAAAGGTTCAGGAGAAGAAAGCTTTTTATTCAGCTGATCTAACAAATATTCCTGGTACTGTATCATATGGAATTGACAGTTTAAAGCCCTGGCAGAAAGAGTAGCAGATGTATAAACCTTTTTTCCCCATCTCTCTAATGCTCTTGACTCCCTTTCAGAGGGTAGTGGGTTTTTGGCAGTGGCAGCTGCAACACCTTTTGGGCCCTGAGAAATAGTTTCTGGGTCTGCAGCATGGGCTTTACACAAGTGGAAGTGGGAATCCGGGACCCTGTAGTATCTGTCAGGTTTGGCAGGGGCCGGGGGAAGTGAATCAGGGGCAGAGCTGACATCATTATATGCATCATCAACTACGGTTAGCACAGGTGGTATGGCTAAAGGCCTATGCTGTGGCAAGTGTAAGAAAGTCCTTAGTCTTTTTCTAGAATCAGAGAAATCCTGACCCTGCCATTGAAAGTGTTCCCTCAGAGTGTAAAGTCTCCCCAAAGGAAAATTCCTCTGGAGGGGAAGCAGAAGGGATAGAGTCTTCTGCATCTGAATCCTCATAAGGTGAGTATGGCCCTTCCTGATGGTCTGACAAATCAGATCCATCCGAGGAGTAATCAGAGGAGAGAGGTTCAGGGGGTTCAGGCCTAGGCCTTTTGTCTGGAGGAGGTTGGGAGGCCCTGTCTGGGTGAGGTTGGGAACCCCTAATCAGAGATATAAGGTCCTCAGCAAGACTGAGAATCTGGGAACTTGAGGAAGGTCTCTGAGAAGTTGATTTTGCAGGTAAAGCTTTTGTAATTTTAGCTGCTTTAGCCCTGGAGAAAGCCTTAATAGACACAGAAGCAGGGGGCCTAGCTGCCCCACGTGCAGGAGTAGAAATGTCCAAAGGAATGGTGTCGGACAATTCTTGTGCGCTTGCTTCTTCGGTAGGGATTTCTGCAGCCGACTCAGCCGGGGCCTCTCTGGCCTCGGTTGTCGGAGGTATGATTTCGGCAGAAGGAAGAACCGAGGCCTCTGTTTCAGCCGAAACAGAGACACTTGCGGTAGGCCTAACCGTTGTTTCAGCCGAAACCGCGGGCCGCGAGTGTCAGTCCTTTTCCTTGCGTTTTTTGGCTAAATGTGTAGTCGGAGACTCCGACGGCATTTTATATGCAAAAGCGGATCCAAAAAACTCTTCTGCAAACTCCGACCGACGTCTAAGAGTCCGTCGGTTGAAGGAGGCACAGGCTAGACAAGCTCATACGTCGTGGTCTGGGCCTAAGCAAGGAAGGCAGTAGGAATGGAAATCCTTATGAGGTATTTGTTTCCCACAAGTTAAACAATTATTTACTTTGTCTGACATCGGCTGAGGCAAGAAAGAGTCCCCAACAGGGTACTTAGCTTTTTAGAAGTCTTCGGTAGCTGAATCTCTGGATCTGACCGACTGGCACTTGCGAACAGCTTCTGCTTTGGGCACCGCGCGGCAAGAAAGACTGAGGAAAATGGCGTCGGCTGATGCCTTTATACCCCAGCAGCTCTGACGTCGGGGAAAGTGCGACATCAGCCGAGGCCAGACCCAGACTTTGGAATCCGGCCGACCGAAGGGCTGCCTGAGGCAGGACAACCCATATGTTATGACTGCAGATGCATCCTTGAAGGACATCCAGGACTGCAACAGTGAATACACTCGAACATCTACATTTATGGTAAGTGTACACAACTGTACTATGTTCTTCACGTTTCACTGTTGCAGTCATTACATTTGGGTAGAATCCCAAAGCTATGGTTGGGAGGATGGATTTATACAGCATTAGGAGCAGCTAAAAGGCCCTGCAGGACAGCAGTGGCAAAGCCTGCTCTGTATTTAGAGAACAGAGGTAAATGGTAATGTTTGGTGAACGTATGAACTAAGCTCCATGTAGCAGCTTCTAGAATGTCTCTGGTAGGAACCCCTCTGAGAAAGGCTGCAGAAGTAGATGCAGCCCTGGTGGAATGAGATCTGATCCCCATGGGGACAGGTTTACCATTGTGCATGTAGCAGAAACAAATACTATGGCTTATCCATTTTGAAATAGTCTGCTTTGAAATAGCCTTTCCCTCTGCAGCAAATGCCACCAGTAATTGTTCAGATTTTCTTAGAGATTTTGTCCTGTTTAAGTAGAATCTTAGTTGTCTGTGTACATCCAATGAATGCAGAATCCGCTCACCCTTGTTCTGTGGACTTGGGAAGAAAGATGGCAGATGAATGGTCTGATTAAGGGCCACACTAGATACCACTTTAGGCATAAAGGATGGCTTGGTCCCGAGAGCCACCCTGTCCGGGTACAAAATAATAAAAGGCTCCACTGCCATAAGAGCCTGTAGTTCCGAAATCCTTCTAGCTGAAGTGACTGCTAAAAGAAAAGCTGTTTTCCAGGAGAGAAATGTTAGGTCTGCAGTAGCAGCTGGCTCAAAAAGAGGTAGAGTGAGTTTTTCCAAAACAAAACTGAGGTCCAATGCAGGAGTTGGTGCTCTCCTGGGAGGTCTTAAATTTCTGGCCCCTCTGAGGTACTGCTTTAGCAGAGGATGAGAAAAGAGGGGAGGCTCTGTGTTGCAATGAGCTGAAATGGCAGAGGCATGGATTTTTATGGAAGAAAAAGATAGGCCCTTATGAAGCATCTCAGTTAAGTATTGCAGAATCTGAGGAATATTGGGCATTGCTGTGCTTATTCCTTGTGCTTCGTTCCAGACACAGAATCTTTTCCATTTGTCAACATAAGATTTTCTAGTACTAGGCCTTCTGGCCTCCAAAATGACATCCATCACAGGTTTGCTGAGAGATGGAACTGGTGAAATTAGTTGATTAGCCATGCTGCAAGATTCAGAGTTTGGAACTGAGTGTGCAGAATTTGACAGTTCCGCTGAGACAGTAGGTAAGGTGTCTGCGGCAGGTACCATGGAGGAAGGTGAGACACATTGCGCAGGAGCGGGTACCAGTGCTGGCGAGGCCAGTCTGGAGCCATCAGAACCATTTTTGTTGTTTCCGGTCTGACTTTTAGTAAGACCTTGGAGAACAGAGATAGAGGGGGAAAGGCATAGACTGATAGGTTTCTCCAGCTGAAGGATAGAGCGTCCACTTTCCATGCTTTTTTGTGATGAGTACTTGTGCAGAATTTGTCCAACTGATAGGTCTATTTGCCTCTCCCCAAAACTATGTCTGGGCTTCCCCATTTCTGTGTTAACATGCTGAAGATTTGTGGATCCAGTTTCCATTCATGCGGGTCCTTAAGATTTCTGCTTAGTTCGTCTGCCAGAGTATTTAGCTTTCCTGGCTGGAATTGAGCTTGTAGATGTACTTGATAAGTCAAGACCATGTTCCACAATACCATGGCTAGTCTGCAAAGGGGGTAGGAATGGGTACCCCCCTGCTTGTTTATTTACCACATGACTGTGGTGCTGTCTGTCTTTAGCAGCAGTTGTCCTGGATGAAGATAATCCTTGATGGCTGTCAGAGCATGCTGTACAGCTAGCATCTCTTTCTGGCTGATATGTAGGTGCATTTGATTTGGGCTCCAATGGCCCTGAATGCATCTCCCTGCCAGATGCACCCCCAAACATAATCTGATGCGTTTCTAGTCAGGGTTTGGGCAGAAGGGGGTGGAATGAATGACAGTTCCTTGTTTTGGTGGCAGGCCTCTGCCCACCATAGGAACTCTAGCTGCAGGCAAGGAATGATATGAATCGTTTCCAGGCTGTGACAATGTTGACCCCCATAAGCTTTTTAGGTACCAATGAAGTTTTTTCATATGCAGTCATGCATATGGAATTATTAAAATACAGGAGGCCATGAAGCCCATGGCCTGCAGAATTGGTCTTGCAAATAGCTGGGTTTTTGTGGTCACCTGTTTGAAGTAAGTCATCAATTGAATTTGTTTTTCTGGTGTAAGGTAAGTCATCTGGGCAGTTGTATTCAAGCTTGCACCCAGGAATGTAATTATTTGAGAGGGTACCAGTTGTGATCTCTTTTTGTTTATGGTGTACCCTAGACAAGAAGTCTTTTTACAAAAGCCAGATGTTTTAGAAGAGTGTCTGTTTTCTGCCTGAATTAGACAATTGTCCAGGTATGGATAAATTTGAATATTTCTTTGCCTGCAAAATGCAATTACTGGTGCCAGGCATTTTGTGAAGACCCTGGGCGCAATAGATAAGCCAAAGGGCAGTGCAGAGAACTGGCAATGCAAACAGCCTGCTTTGAAGCGGAGGTATCTTCTGCAAAATTCCCTGATTGGGATATGCAGGTAAGCCTCTTAAGTCTAGAGTTACCAACCAGGTATCATTACCCAGCATAGGTAGTAACTTGTTGTAGAGTCAGCATTTTGAATTTTGGAATGTCCAGAAATGTACTTAGAATGGATAAGTCCAGTATTGGACGCCATGATAGGTCTTTTCTGGGCACCAGGAAAAGTCTTGAATAAAAACCTTGTCCTTTTTCCTTTTCTGGTACTGGTTGAATAGCCCCCATATTCATGAGGGACATAACTTGTTTCTGGGCCTCCGCCCACTGATTTGGAGGCAGATCTCGCCATCCATTTGGGATTGGCAACATGTGGAAATGAAATCTGTATCCCTGGCATACTATATTTAAAACCCACTTGTCCTGGGTAATCAGTTGCCATTTTTGTGCATGAAGTGCCAGTTTTCCCCCCAAAGGGGCGGTCAAAAGACAAGTGCTTGGTGATTGCAGCGGAAAGTCATTGAGACTGTTTACCTTAGGAAGGTGTCTTGTTACTTCCAGATTGGGAGGTGGAGGCACCCCACTGCTTTGTTCTGCAAGTTCCTTGTGACTGAAACCTGGAGATTTGGAATGTCTGGGTTTGACCTGAGTGGCTCTGGTGGGTACTGGAAAGGACCAGTTCTTAGTAGGCCAGTGCCTACTGAACCTGGGTGGCTGCATTTGTAGGAAATCTTTTTACAGTTTGCATACATTTAGCTTTATCTTCCATCTTTTTCAAAACTTATTCTGCCTCATTACCAAATAGACTGTCCTGTTGTAAAGGAGCATCCAACAATTTTGCTTTAACATGGTTAGGCAGATTTTGCTCCTTGAGGCAAGCATGCCTTCTTATCACAGATCCAGTTACAGCAGCCCTGCAAGAGGCCTCCAAGGAATCAAAACCACATTGCAAAGTATGTTTTCCAACTTGTTCAGCTGAATGCAATAAATCCTGCAACTCATTTTCCACACAGTCAGAAATCAACATTATTTTCTAAGTAAGCCCATGACATGCTGTTGATAGTTAAGCATATGAAATTGACAATTTAAAGCCCTGATTGCCAAGGTTGCAGACGTGTAAACCTTTTTACCCCATCTATCTCTATCAGAAGGGGTAGGATTTTTAGCAGTAGAAGCCTTAACGCCCTTGGGACCCTGAGAAATGGTTTCAAGGTCAGCAGTAGGGTTTTTAAGGAGGAATTTGTGGGAGTCAGGAACCCTTTAATATCTGTCTGGCTTACTAGGAGCCGGAGGCAGGGAATCAGGAGTCATACTACAATATCTAGAACAGGGGGTATTAGCCAAAGGCCTATGCTGAGAAAGGAAATCCCCAAGTCTCTCTCTTGATTTTGAGAAATCCTGATTCTCTGTTAAAGTGTTCCCTCAAGTTATGCAAAGTTTCTCCAAAATAAAAGTCCTCAGGAGGAGAAGCAGAAGGGATGGAATCTTCTGCATCAGAGTCCTCATAAGTGGGAATAGATAATTCCTGATCAGAAGAGGAATTAGAAAAAATAGAAACCTGATCTCAAGATTCATAGTCAGTGCCTTGCCTAGGCCTCTTAGCAGGAGGGGGATGGGTACCCCTGATCAAGGTAATTAAATCCTCAGCCATTTTGACAATTTGTTTTTTAGGCATTGGGGCCTGTACACGTGGCCCAAGCGTTGTTTTTTTAGACCTAGAAGTAGATTTTGGCCTTAGTTTTGAAGATGGCGTCGGTTTAATATACAAATCTTTAGGCCTGAAAACACCCTCAGAAGCCGGTACCTGCTCAGCGGCTCCGGACCCATCTAAGGTAGAGACATCCGCGGGTTCAATACTTAAAGTATCTCGCGGCATACCGGACTCCGAATGGGTCTCAGCAGAGGCCTGCGAATCAAAAGTAGCGGGTAGCAGGGGCTGCAAAAGCACCTCACTGAGTACCAGTGACTGGCTTAGGAGAAGCTTCATCGGTTTTGGACCTCGATGGTCTCTCTTTTTCTTTGTGTTTTTTAGTTATTCCGGTAGTCAGATTGCTAACCCACGGCATTTCTGGATAGTTAAATCTTGAGCCAAAATATTTAGAAGCAAAAATATACAGACGTTTAAAAGTGCGTTGATTAAATTTAGCACAAAACTGACAGCAAGGCATGTTGTGGTCAGGGCCTAGGCAAGGAATACAGTACAAATGAAAATCCTTATGAGGTATTTGCTTCCCACAAGTAATACAATTATTAACTTTTACTGACCTCAGTAAGGAGCAAGAAAAAGTTTTCCCAACGGAGTACTTCACTTTTAGTTGAAGACTTTGGTTCTGAAACTTGAAAATGAAAATTTCAGGAGTTGGCCGACCGGCACTTGCGAATTGCTTCTGCTTCGGGCACCGCACGGCAAGAAAGACTGATGTAATGGCATCGGCTGCATGTTTTATACCCCTGACGACCTGACATCATGGAAGAAGGGACAGCAACCGACGCAGGACCCAAGACTTTGTTAATCAGGCCGACTGAGGGCAACCTACCAGCAGATTACCCAAATGTAATGACTGCAACAGTGAAACACGAAGAACATCATTCTGACTCTGCAAAATTTGCTACTGCAGCATTTATGTGGAAACAAATAATCCAAAACCTACTCAGCCATCCAAAAATGTGCAAGCAATGGCATAAGCAGCCAAGTGTCTATCAGCATCCTGGGATATGAAGGTCCTACTTTCCATGGGGAATAGTCAAGGAAAGGTTCTGGGGTACAGGGAAATCACATGTAGCATTACCATTGAGGAACTACATAAATCGTCTTTAGTTTCCTCTTCTGTGCTTTAAATAGGAGAGACTTAAGTCAGGGAACAGGCAGAAAGATGTACATTTTCAAGAGACGCAAGCTATCCGAGCACCAATTTCTTAAAGCCACAGCTCAGACAGCAATAAATTTAACTTACATACTCACCATAAAGTACAGTTGTGTACACTTACCATAAATGTAGACGTTAGAGTGTATTCACTGTTGCAGTCATCACATTTGGGTTGGCCAGCCCGAATACCAGAGGCTTAGTATTTCTGCGTTGGTTGCTGTCGCTTCAGGCCTGACGTCAGGTAATCAGCAGTATAAAGTAAGGCAGCCGACACCATTACATCAGGTTTTTCTTGCCCTAAATGTCAGGAGCCCCCCAATAGGGAGCTAAGCTATGGTGGAAAAAATGACCACCAGTAAAAAGTAAATACCAATACCCCTGCAAGGGGCGAGTAGTATGCAAAGAGAGGACAGAGAGAGAGCAAGGGGCTGGAGGGAGGGAAATCAGGACTGCAACAGTGAATACACTTGATCTACATTTATAAGTGCACACAACTGTAATTTATGGTGAGTACGCAAGTTAAATTTATTGCTGTCTGAGCTGTGGCTTTAAGAATTGGTGCTTGGATAGCTTGCATCTCTTGAAAATGTACATCTTTCTGCCTCTTCCTTGAGTAAATCTCTACTACGTGCTTCACTGTTGCAGTCATCTCACTTGGGTTGATTCCCAAAGCTGCAGAAAGGGTGAAAGCAGTTAAGTGTTTGGGCTGGCTAGAATGCCCTGCAGGACTGCAGATGCAAAACCCGCCCTGGATTTGGAAAAGACAGGCAGTTGGTAATGCTTGGTGACTCTGTACAAAGAACTCCAAGTAGCAGCCTCCAGAATGCCCCTGGTAGGGACTCTGCTGAGGAATGCTATAGAGGTAGAAGTTGCCCTAGTGGAATGTGTTATGACCCACTGAGGGGTTGGTTTCCCATGGTATTTGTAGCAGAAATGGATACAGTGTGCTATCCATTTGGAAAGTGTCTGCTCTGAAATGGCCTTGCCCTCCGCTCCTGGTGCAAAACTGAGTAATAACCGGTCAGATTTCCTGAAGGCCTTAGTCCTATCCAGGTAGAATCTGAGCTGTCTGTGCATGTCCAAGGAGTGCAGGATTCTTTCCTCTTTATTTTGAGGATTAGGAAAGAAGTTTGGCAAATGGATAGGTTGGTCAAGAGCCACGCTGGGCACCACTTTGGGCATAAGGGAAGGATTAGTCCTGAGGGAGACACTGTCAGCATGAAAAATAATGAAGGGTTCCACTGCCATAAGTGCTTACAGCTCAGACACTCTTCTCGCTGAATTGCTGGCCAGGAGCAATGCTGTTTTCCAAGAGAGGAATTTTAAGTCTGCTGACGCTGCAGGCTCAAAAGAGGGTAGTGTGAGCTTTTCCAGTACAAAGTTAAGGTCCCAAGCAGGGGTGGGTGCTCTCCTTGGTGGCCTTAAGTTGTTTGCCCCTCAGGAACTGTTTGATGAGAGGGTGAAAGGAATAGGGGTGGCTCAGAGTTGCAATGAGCTGAGATGGCAGAGGCATGAATCTTAATGGATGAGAAGGAAAGGCCTCTGTGGAGTAGATCCAACTAAGTAATCCAGGATTAGTGGTAGGGAGGGCAGAGTTGTGTTCTCTCTTTTAGAATGAATCCAAGAGCAATACCTTTTCCACTTACCAGCATAGGATTTCCTTGTACTCTATCTTCTGGCTTCAAGAATGACGTCCAGCACCTGCTTGCTTAGGCTGGTCACTGGGGGAGAATTCAAGGAATAAGCCAGGCTACAAGATTTAGAGTTTGCAGTTGCAGATGCAAGATATGTCCTTCCTGCTAAGTGAGCAGGGTTGGGCTCTGGGGTAGGTGCCAGGGTGTTACTGGGGACTGGCTGCGCAGGAGTGGGTACCAGTGCTGGCATGGCCAGTCCGGGGCAATCAGAATTGTCCTTGGTCTGTCCTCTCTTATCTTGAGCAATATTCTTGAGAGAAGGGGCAGAGGAGGAAATGCATAGATAAGAGGATTACCCACTGGAAGGATAGGGCATCCACTTTCCAGGCCCTGCTGTGAGGTATCCTGGTGCAGAATTTGCTGAGCTGGTGATTGCATGGGGGAGGCAGAGAGATCCACCTTTGGGGTCCCCCATTTCTGAATCCGAAGGCTGAAGATGCTGGGCTGTAATTGCCACTCGTCCGGGTCTAGGTGATTTCTGCTTAAGTCATCTGCCAGTGTGTTTTGTTTGCCTGGCAGGAATTGAGCTTGCAGATGGACCTGCATGTCCAAGGCCGTGTTCCAGAGGGCCATGGCTAGTCTGCAGGGTGGGGTAAGAGTGGGTTCCTCCCTGCTTGTTGAGGTACCACATAATTGTGGTGTTGTCTGTTTTTATTAGCAGGGGTCCTAGTGAGAGCAGGGATCTGAAAGCTGTTAGAGCATGCTGAACTGCTAGCATCTCTTTTTGGTTGATGTGCAGATGAATTTGACTTGGGCTCCAGTGTCACTGAATGCACTTGTGGTCCAGGTGTGCCGCCCTAGGCATAGTCTGATGCATCTGTGGTTAGGGTCTGGACAGCGTGGGGTTGAGTAAAGGGCAGTCCCTTGTTGTGGTTGCATGCTGCTGCCCACCAAAGAAACTCTGTCCTTAGACACGGTACAATAGGAATAACAGTTTCCAGGTCCTGAGAATGGTGGCACCAAAGACTTTTTAAGTACCACTGAAGTTTCCTCATATGCAGTCTGTCATATGGAATTAGTAGGATACATGAGGCCATGAATCCAAGGGCCTGCAGGATTTTCCTTGCAGATAGCTTGGTTCTGGTGGCCATTTGAGTGAAGTAGTCTGTCAGATAGGCTTGTTTTTCTAGAGTAAGGAATGCCATCTGGGATGCTGTGTCCAAGCTTGCTCCCAGGAATACAATCTTTTGACTGGGGACTAGTTTTGATTTCTTTTCGTTGACGGTGTACCCCAGGGAGGTTAGAAGGTACTTTACAAATGTCAGGTGCTGCAACTGCATTTCCTGACTGTCTGCCTGAATCAGGCAGTCATCCAAGTACAAGTAAATTTGAATTTTTCTCTGTCTGCAGTAGGCAATGGCGGGAGCCAGACATTTTGTGAATACACTGGGAGCAGTGGACAAGCCAAAGGGAAGTGCAGAGAAAAAGAAGTTATGTACTCACCATAACGTTCCATGTTTGTAGTCCATCTTGCCCTTCATTCTTACACATGGGTTCGGAGCCGATCCTCGGCTACGACTCGGCCTTTTTACAAGCTTCAAGTCTGCTAGTTGGCTCGTGGCTAGGTAGGTATCCCATGATGCACCAATACAATTCCCAGATCTTGTTTGCTGCTAACTCAGAGAAATAATAACAACCACCATAGAAAAAGAACCCAATAATAAAAAGTCTCCAGTGAATTATTGCAATATTTTACTGTCTCTAGATACTTCCAGGATGGTGGTAGGTGGGTGTGTTCGTAAGAATGAATGGCGAGATGGACTACAAACATGGAACGTTATGGTGAGTATGTAACTTCTTTATGTTCTGTAGTCCTATCTTGCCTTCATTCTTACACATGGGACAGCGTCCCTAGCACCTTATTCTTGGGTGGCTCAAGGAAAAATACTCCTGAGTACCGTGGAACCAAAGGATGCTCTACCCCTGTAGGTTAAATCCAATTTGTAATGAGTAACAAATGTGTGAGGGGTAGCCCAAGTTGCTGCTGCACAGATATTATCAAGTGGGACTCTGGCTTGAAAGGCTGCAGAGGTAAACTGAGATCTCGTAGAATGAGCCTTAACTTTGAAAGGTAAAGGCTTACCATCAGAAGTGTAAACGTAAGCTATACAGCTAGAGATCCAATTAGAGAGGGTCACACTTTGGAAACTGTCAGACCTAATCTGGAGTCGTAGAAGGAAATAAATAATTGGTCTGGCTTCCTGAATTCCTTGGTCCAGTGCAAATAAAAACGTAATTGTCTATGAACATCCAACTGATGAAACCTGTATTCTGCTGCGTTGGAATGATTAGGGAAGAACACCAGAAGTTCTATGGATTGGTTCAAAGTGTTATGGGAACAGACCTTGGGGATGAAGGATGGGTTAGTACGAAGAGATACTCCGTCTTTGTGAAATATCAGGTAAGGGGGTTTAACAGACAGTGCTTGTAACTCTGACACTCGTTCTAGCAGATGTGATAGCCACCAGAAAAAGTTTTCCAAGATAGAAATTTCAAAGGCGACGAATGAGAAGGCTCAAAAGGTGGAGACGGTAATTTGGATAGCACAAAATTTAAGTCCCATGAAGCAACCGGCTCCTGAAAGGGGGGTCTTGAAGTGGCACTTTGACGAAGGTCTTGAACAACCTATGTGACATCAGATTAGAATCTTGTAGGCCTAGGAGAAAATTAGAAATCGCTACCAATTGAACCTTGACTGTGGCAGCCACAGATCCCTTGTGGAAAAGTTCAGACAAAAAATCCAGAACCACCGGAATGGAAGCAGTATAAGGGTCAACATTCTTTTTCTCAGCCCAGATAGAGCACCTCCTCCATTTACTGGAATACAATTTCCTAGTGGAGGGTTTATAAGAGGACGTAAGGATATGAGTCACGGAGGGTGAGAAGTCGTGAAGCCTGACTAGGGATGGAACTGGAGCAGCCAAGCTGTCAAATTGAGGGTCTGTAAGGTGGGGTGAAGCAAACCTGACATGTGCGTCAAGAGATCTGGCACTGGGTCCAGAATCCATGGATTGTCTAGGAGATGAGGCCCGAGAATGGGGAACCAAACCTGTTGAAGCCAGTAAGGAGCAATGAGGATCAGTTTGCTTCCCAGCTGTTTCGCTTTCTGAATCACCTTGGGTAAGAGAGGAAAGGGAGGGAAAGCATAAAAGAGACCCAGAGGCCAATCGTAAACAACTGCACCTCTCGGTGACTCCCCCAGAGGGGGAATGAGGGAGAAATAGCTGCTGCATTTGGCATTAATTGGGCTGGCAAAGAGATCGCAGCAAGGCTGTCCCCATCTGCGGAAAATCTGCTCCGCTATTTCCTGTTTCAGAGACCACTCTCGTGAGTTATCAAAATTGCCTGACTGAGTTTGTCGGCTATCACGTTGGTTGTCCCCGGGATGTGCGTCGCCATCAGAAAGTGCTAGGAAGATATCGCCCATTTCCAAACTCGAATGGCCTCTCGACAGAGTGGGTATGATCTGGTTCTGCCTACTTTGTTGCTATACCATACTACCGACATGTTGTCTGATTGTATTGCAATCATCCCAAGAAGAAGGAGGTTGTTAAGTGCTTGCAATGCCAGGAGCACTGCCCTCATCTCTAGAACATGGATATGCAGGTGAGTTTCGTGATCTTGCCATGTGCCTTGGACAGTCCTGCCTAGATTATGCCCCCCCCACCTGTGAGGCATCCGTGGTCACAGTGGCAACAGGTTGGTGAGGGACAAATGGAGTGCCCGTGGTTAACTGATTGGGTTGAGTCCACCAAAGGAGGTCCTTTTTGCAAGAGTCTGTCAGCAGAATATGAGTTAAGGGTAGTTGTTGAAAGGACCACTGGGACGACAGGAGCCACTGAAGAATCCACATGTGTCGTCTGGCTAGCGGCACTAGTAGTATGGTAGAAGCCATGGCCCCAGAAGCATCAGAACAGTCTTGGCTTTGACTTTTCTGAGGGGGAGAAGACAGTGAATTTGAAGAACCAGATTCTGTGCTCTTTCTACTGGAAGATGAGCCAACATGGCTACTGTGTCTATTTCTGCGACTATAAAAATCACAAATTGAGAGGGCAATTAGGTATATTTTTCCCAACTGACAGAAATCCCCAACTGAGTACAAAGTTGAATAGTAACGTCCCTGGTCTGAAGAAGCAGATGCCTGGTGGGGGCAGTCAGGAGCCAGTCATCCAGATATGGAAACACCTGGATTCCTCGACGTCTCAGGTGAGCTGTCACTACTGCCATACACTTGGTGAACACCCTGGGGACTGTGGTGAGACCGAAGGGCAGAGCAGGAAACTGATCGTGACTGGCTCCCAGCTGGAAGCATAGATGACTCCTCGACGCCCTGTCCATTTTTATATGGTCGTGGAGGTCTATTGAGCACATCCAAGTGTCTTTCCCTAGTAACGGGAGTATGGACTGCAGTGTCACCATCTGGAATTTGTCCTCCTTTACGGATTCGTTTAATTTGCTGAGGTCCAAGATGGGTCTCCAGTCCCCTGTACGTTTTGGAACTAAAGAATCTGGAGTAAGTTCTGAATCCTATTTGGTCTGTGGGACGGTTTGGATGACTCTTTTTGCCAGCAACTTGTTGACCTCCACAGTTGCTTGATCCCTGTGATTGGGTGGAACATCCGAGATCCTCTTGGGAACATGAGGTGGTAGAGAAAAGGGTATGAAATAACCTCTGTTGATAATTCTTTGTACCCATCTGTCTTAAGTAATACTTAGCCAGGCTTCCGGACAGAAAGAAATGCGACCCCCCCCCAACCAGCTCCAGAGAAGCACAGTCGGGCCCCACATCAGGGGTGCTGGTAGGGCCTGCTCCGAAACGAATCATGGCCTCCTTGGTTTTGCGGTCCGCCCCCGCCTCTAGGGTGACATCTAGCATTTTCTCCTCCTCTGCCTCTGAAGGAGGAGTCACCCTGCTGGGACTTCTTGAACCACATTTTACCACCTCTCTGACCCTTAGGGTATGGTCTGGAGGGGACGGTAAAACATACTCCCACAGCAGTGTGTGTTTTCCCTTCTTGCTCGCAATGGGTGAGTGTCCCCTTTACCTTAGGTCCAAACAATGAAGAACCGTTGAAGGGGGTGTTGGTAAAGGTAGCCTTGAACAATTCCGTAAAATTAGACAAGCGCATCCAGGAATGACGCCTCAGGGAAATTCCTGAACCCACTGTTCTGCTCGCTCCATCGGCTGCATAAGAGATGAGCCTCATGGATGAGTTAACAATACAGTTCAAGGTGGACAACAGGGCAGACACCTTCTCAGGGACTCCCTCAGTGGATGTGTGGGACATCACACATAGGGCCATAATCTTTGGAGTATAAATGTGACATTGGCACGCACAGACCTCAGAACTTGGAAGCCCAGAGAAGAGACCATAAGGCAAAGGAGAAGCAAAAGCAAATGTCCTTGCAGGGCTAAAATAAGTGGCCGGCAGTGAGGGTATATCCTAGAGAATATGGAGGCTATCAGGCAGATGGAGGGGTGGGAAGGAATACTGCAACTTGGAAGAGAAGGACATCTATGGTTATGGTAAGATTTTACACAACTACTCTGTGTCCTTCTGTTCCCATGTTGCAGTATTCATACTGCGAGAGAGTACCACAGCTAGGAGGAATGTTGGGAGGTGGCAGAGGTGGAGGATTCTAGGAATCCTTGCAGGATTGCCCTGGGAAACCCTGCCTTGGCCCTAGACACCTGGTCCAGCTTGTAGTGCTTGGTGAAATTGTGGACTGTGGACCAGGTGGCTGCCTCCGTGATGGAAACTGTCTAGTCCTTTCATGAAGGCCTTAGAGGTAGCCATGCCTCTGGTAGAATGCACTCGCACTCCCTTGAAGCAATGGTTTATGATGATGAGAGTACCAAAAAAGGATGGATTTTCTGATCTAGGAGGAAACTGTTTGGAGATTGCCTTACCCAAGGCCCTGAGATTGAAGGAAATTAACTGTTGGTCAGATTTTCTGAAAGACTTGGTTTTGTCCAAGTAGAATCTCAGTTGCCTATGTACATCTAAGGAATGCAGGATCCTCTCCGCAGAGTTAGTAGGAGAGGAGAAGAACGTAGGTAGGTGAATGGACTGGTTTAAGGAAAGTTCATTAACTACTTTGAGCATAAAGGAGAGAAACCCTGTCATTGTGGAAGGTGGTGTTAGGAGGGCAGGTCATCAGGGCCTGTAATTCAGATACTCTTCTAGCAGAGGCAATGGTCACTAAAAGGATGATTTTTCCATGTGCACATGTGATGAGATGCCGTGCCAACTGGCTCAAAAGGGGGTAATGTAAGCTTTTCCAGCACAAAGTTGAGATCCCAGGGAGGAGGGATGGGCTTTCTTGGTGGTCTGATGTGCAAGACCCCTCTCAAAAGTTTTACATCGTCTACAGAGAAGAGGCGACTGTAAAGGCAAGCATGCAGAAATGGCTGAGAGATGGAGTTTCACAGAAGAGTAAGATAGCCCCTCCTTAATGAGTCCACAGGTATAGTTCAGAACCAGGGGAGGATCTACTAGAAAGGGGTCCTTGTTTCTCAGAGAACACCATTTCGAGAATCTCTGCCATTTACACAAGTAGTTTTTTTTAGTTGTTGGTAATCTGGCCTCCCTCACGACAGACAGCATGTCTTCTGAGTATTATCTAAAAGGAATCAAAAGTTGATTTCCCACAGGTTAGCTGTAGTAAAGCCAGTTGTGGGTGCAGGAGGGATCCCTGTTGCTGAGTTAGTAGGTCCACCTGGTAGGGTAACTTGCGGTAATTGCCCTTGGCTAGTGAAAATAGAAGGGGGAACCAGTGTTGCCTTGGCCAATAGGGAGTCACCAGCAAGACTTTTGGTTGTTCCTTCTTGATTTTCAGGACTCTCTGAATTAGAGGGAAGGGCGGGGAGGCATATAGGTATATTCTCTGCCATGAAAAACTGAAGGCATCCACTCTCTAAGCTAGTGGTGATTAGGTCCTGCTGCAAAATTTGTTCAGTTGTCTGTTCTGGGGGGAGGCAAACAAATCCAGTTGCGGTGTGCCCCATTGGTGGACTATGTACAGAAAGTATCCCTGTGCAACGTCCAATCATGTTGCAGAGATGTGGTTCTGCGAAGTCCGCTTGCTTGTTTTCCTGAGAGGGGATGTATGTAGCTTTCAGGAAGAGGTTGTGTTTTGCTGCTATTTCCCAGATTAGCAGGGTAATCCAGCATAACCGGTATGTCTTTGTCCCTCCTTGCTTAGGTACCACATGACGGTCATGTTGTCTGTCACAATGTGGAGTAATCCTGGTTGCAGCATGGGAAAGAAAACTTTTAGAGCTAGGAAGATCGCAGTCATCTCCCTGAAACTGATGTGCTGTTTCGGCAAGGCAGGGGTCCAGCACTGTTGTACCCTGTACGCCTGCAGGGTTGCTCCCCATCCTAGGTCTGATGCATCTGTGTGCATAGACTGGGAAGTGGGAGGAAGTTGAAAAGGAATTCCCTTGGTTGTTGGAAACCTGCTGAATCCACCAATTCAGCTCTAATTTTGGACAGGGCAGAAGGGGGATGAGTTTGTATAGAGGTTGTTGGCTCTGGGACCAAACAATCTAAGTGCCATTGGAATTTCCTCATGTGCATCCTTGCTAGAGGGAGCATGGGAATGGTGGTACCCATGAGGCCTATAGTTTGGAGAAACTGTCTTGCAGTTAGATGCGATTCTGTCAATAGACTTACAAAATGGGAGGAGAGGGACTGTACCTTGTCTGGAGGTGAGAAGGACCTCATTACATCTGTGCTGATTCTGCACCCTAGGAAAACCTTGTCCTGTTGTGGGAGGAGAGAGGATTTTTGGAGGTTGAGAGTGAAAAATCAGGCTGTTTAGAAGGGACATGGTGAACTGGAGATCTGCTCAAAGGGTGGACCGTGATTTTTGCCAAAATGAGAATGTCATCCAAGTAAGGGTAGATCTGAATTCCTTTGGTTCTGCAGTGGGCGATGGCTGGGGCCAAGCATTTTGTAAAAACTCTGGGTGCCATATACAAGCCAAAAGGCAATGCAGTAAACTGAAAATGAGAAGAGGGCCCAGAGAAGCGCAGGAACCTCCTGTGGGAAAGTTTGACTGGGATGTGCAGGTATACATCTTTTAGGTCCAAGGTAACCATGAAAGCCTGAAGTGGAATGAGGGTTAAAAGAGTTTGAAGGGAGAGCATCTTGAAGGAGGGAACCTGTAGGAACAGGTTTAGGTAAGAGAGGTCCATGACAAGTTTCCAGGGGCCATCCTTTTTGGTACTAAGAAGGGATAGGAGTAGAAGCCTTGCCCCTCCAGACCCAAGGGAACTGGCTCTATTGTTTCTTGTGAGTAGTTCCTGCAGGATGGGAAGAAATAAATGGAGTTGATTTTTAAGAGGGAAAGGAATTTTTATTGGTGTAGGTTTTTCTTTCCAGGAAAAAAAAGTATCCTTTTTGGATGATGGAAAGACCCACCAATCTGTAGCGATGGTTCTCCAAAAAGGGAGGCATTGGGTAAGGCAGGTGGACAGGGGCACTTGGGCAAGGCAGTCACGTAGAAGAGGGTCCCCCTCTATCTGGAAAGAGCTGCTTGTTGGGGGATTGTGGTTGAGGTGGTCTGGGATATGGTTGTCTCAGAGATCCCCTACGTGGTCTGGCAAAAGAGGGGTGAGATGTGGAGGTGGCTCTTCTAACAAAGGATGTTTCAGCTGGGTAATTCCTGTAACATCTGGGTACTGGAGACACCAGCAGGTGCTTAATGTCCTGCAGTTCCTTGCTTTTTTCTTACAAATTTTTAAATAGTTCTGCATCATTTTTGCCAAAAAGAAGGTTATCCAGAGGAGCATCCATGACCTTGGCTTTAAATTCATCTGGTAGAGGTTGTAGCCTGTGCCAGGAGTATCTGAGTAAGGTGACAGCAGATCTGGCAACTGCTTCTGCAGCATCACAGGTGCAGCGGACAGAGTGTCTGGCTACTTGGGTGGCCAGTGACAATTTGGAAGAAATGTCAGATTTGGCTGGGCAGTCCGGGATGGTAGCCAACAAGGTGGAGGCCTGAAAGGCTAGGTCTAGGGCATACTTCACCATGTGGGTTAGTTCATAGCCCTGAAAGCCAGGGAAGGTGTACACCTTTTCCCCCATCCTGCCGATAGTTTTGCTGTCCTTATTGGACTGCAGTAGGGAAGCAGAAGGCAATTGCCTAGACTGTGTCTAGGGATACTGCAATAACAGCTGGGTCGGACAAAGGTGGTTTTATGAGGAACCTGTAGTCATCAGGGACTTTGTAAAACCTATCCAGCCTCTTAGGGGCAGGAGGTTGAGAGTCCGCGTATTTAGAAATCGAAGTGAAGGCATCCAAGAAAGCTGGGAGTACTGGAGGGATAGGTGAAGGGGAGGCAAGCTGTAGAAGCTCAAAGTATGTTTTCTGGGTTTCAGAAACTGAAGTATCCCACTTGAAATATTCTTTCATTTTTGACATAGTCTCCCCAAAAGACAAGTCCTCAGGTGGGGAGTCCCCTTCAATAGAGTCCTCTTCAGGTGAGTAAAAGTCTATGGGAGAGGTAATCTGTGAAACATAGGAATCAGATTCCTCAGAAGAGGAACAAGACTGTTCTGGGATATCCTGGGTAAATGTTTGCTGATTAGATGCTAAAGGCAGGGAGGAATCAGAAGCCGGCCTACGACTCAGTACAGGGATGATGGTGGGAGTAGGTCCTATAGGCCTAAGAGCTATAAAGGCCTACATCAAGTTGGAAGTGAAAGACTCCCAGTCTAGGGCTGCCTGAGGCGTCTGGCTCAAGTATTTAGTTTTCTGCTTCCTTTTAGAAGGTATGTGCATCTTGGTGGGTAAGGAAACAGAGGCCTGCGCTGGTGTAGGAGAGGTCTTGGTTGGCCGGTCCAGCAATGGTTCCCCTTCTATGTCGGTTATGACTGACGTCTGAGTCAACTCCACTGACATGCTGTCCGTGGGTACTGACACGGCTTCTTCTAGAGGAGCCGTCAGAACTGGAGCAATCGGGTGTCCCTCTGTCCCTAAAACGGAAGTCAGCGGGACATCCAAAGGCGAAGCGGCATCTGGAGAAGGCCTGCAAACCTTGGCCTTCTTACGCGATTGTTCGGCTTGGGCAGCCAACTCGGGATCCATCCTAAGAGCGAGGCGTTTAAGCCTTTGGTTTTCTAGAAATAGATTTAATGTGGACAGACAGCTGCGCAAGGTCTTGGCTACGAAGGACTGGCAAATAGAGCAGGCCTTGTGGTCGTGCTCCTTATCCAAGCAAAAGACAGCAGTCGTGGGAGTCTGTGTGGAATCTGGCGCCCGCAACTACATTTACTCTTTCTCTGACATCGGCTAGAGAAAACCAACTACAGCAACCAAGCTAAAGCTTAAAGTACGAAAAGACAAAAACCCCAACAGGGTACTTATCTTTAGATGTCTTCGAACGTAGGAATGAAGCAAAGTAATCGTCATCTGCGGCTGAAAAGTTCTGAGGTTTGTGCGTGCAGTCACACTTATACTCCAAGGTTTATGGCCCTACGTGTGACGCCCCACTGACCTACGGCAGCCAGGCTTAAGCTTTTGTATAGGAGCAGACGGGTCACCCGAGGGCTGGAAATCCCACAGTATGAATACTGCAACATGGGAACAGAAGGACATGCCTTTTACTTTTCTTTGGGGGAATCTGGAAAAACGGTATGTAATAACTTCTGGATATGATTTTTGACACTCAAGAACGTTTTGTTACTGAAGCCCAGGCATGCAGGTGCAGAGACATTCACCCCCCCCCCCCCACCAACTGCCTCTGGAGTTGAGCAGTTGGGCAACCTTTAAGGATTGCAAACCAAACACTAGTAGAAAGAAGCGCTCAAGAAATTGTTTTTAGGGTAAAAAAAATTTTTATTCTACCGCTATTCGTCTGAAGACTTCATCTGAAACTTTCAGTTATTTGGTTAAGAATTTGGATTCTTATATTAATGATTCCTGGGATTTTCTAAATAAAATTAAACATTTTCATACAGAAAAATGTAAGACTGGTAATAACCCCCCTTTCTTATGTTTACAGTTGATTTTGTTTCATTATATACATCTCTATTCCAATAGATGAAGATGTTGAACTTCTGTGTGATTTTTTTACACAAATATGGTAGAGAAAATACACAAAGTACACGTGTATAGAACTTTAATGGACCACATTTTAGATAATTTTAACAATACGTTTTATAAGCAAAAGAAAGTAGGAATGGGGGCCACAGTGGTCCCTTTTGCAAATTTGATTTTAGGCTGCTGGGAAAAGGAAATTTTAACACTTCCCTATACAACAAAACACTGATGTATTGTTTTGTGGATGATTTGTTCTTCACAGTATTGATGGTTTTGAATGAAGCACATTTGTGTGTGAAATGTACAATAGTTGTTCTTTTCTTGATTTTACCTTGGGAAAAGAAGGCCATTGGGTCAACTTATTAGACAGATTTAGAATGGAATGAGGTTGGTTAATTTTGTTTCACAAATTCACAGAGTACTTTTAGTAATAGTTATGTGCATTTTAAAAGTGGATATTCAATATACATTAAGAAAAATATCCCCCATGGACAATTTATTAGGGCCTCAAGGATGGTCAGTGAGGTTAAAGATTTTTTGGAAGAGCTTGAGATTTCATTAAAAAGATTTTTCGATAGGGGTCGTTAACCTTTAAAGCTAATTAATGAAGCAACTGCAGAAATTATTAATAGAAGAAATAATGAATTTCCCCCCATTACTACACATGGGTTTGTTAGTAAGCAGAATAAAAAAAACAAAAAATATTAATACAGTGTTTGATTCCAGATTTCATATGGATATGATTGTAGAGTCTTCTGCCATAAAAATATTCTAAAATTAATTGGAGAATTTTGATGGGACATGAGGAAAGTACAGTTGTGTACACTTACAATAAATGTAGATGTTAGAGTGTATTCACTGTTGCAGTCATTACATTTGGGTTATCTGTTTTGCAGTAGCCCTCAGTCGGTCTGATTAACAAAGTCTTGGGTCCTGCGTCAGTTGCTATCCATTCTTCCATGACGTCAGGGGTATAAAACATGCAGCTGACGCCATTACATCAGTTTTTCTTGCCCCAGATATCAGGTGCCCCCCAATGGCAAGCAATTAAATCTATAAATACAAGGATATACCTCCCACAGAAAAGCAAATAAACCAAAAAGCGTTTAGAGCATAGTAAGTGAGGTTAGAGGTATAGCCAAAGGAAGAAAAAGGGGGCTGGAGTGAGGGTAACCAGGACTGCAACAGTGAATACTCTCGAACATCTACATTTATGGTAAGTGTACACAACTGTACTATGTTCTTCGTGTTTCACTGTTGCAGTCATTACATTTGGGTAGATTCCCAAAGCTAAGGTTGGGAGGAGGAATTTAAATAGAATTAAGACCAGCTAAAAGACCCTGCAAGGCGGCAGTGGCAAAACCAGACCTGGATTTAGAGAAAATTGGTAAACAGTAATGCTTGGTGAAAATATGTACAGAACTCCAGGTAGCAGCTTCTAAGATGTCCCTAGTAGGGACTCCCCTGAGAAAGGCTGTAGAGGTGGATGCAGCCCTGGTTGAATGGGGTCTGATGCCCTGTGGGATAGGTTTTCCATGGTGCTTATAGCAGAAATGAATGCAGTGGCCTATCCATTTTGAAATGGTTTGTTTTGAAATAGCTTTCCCCTCTGTCCCTGCAGCAAATGCCACCAGTAGTTGTTCAGATTTCCTTTGAGGCTTAGCCCTGCCCAAATAGAATCTAAGCTGTCTGTGCACATCTAAAGAGTGCAGTATCCGTTCCCCTTTGTTCTTTGGGTTAGGAAAAAAGGTCAGCAAATGAATGGACTGATTAAGATCCACACTGGACACCACCTTGGGCATAAAGGAGGGCTTGGTTCTGAGGGACACCCTGTCCGCATGAAGGATGATGAAAGGTTCCACTGCCATAAGAGCCTCAAATTCAGATACCCTTCTTGCAGAAGTGATTGCGAAAAGGAAAGCTGTTTTCCAGGAAAGAAATTTTAAATCTGCAGTAACAGCTGGCTCGAAGGGAGGAAGAGTGAGTTCCCTCAAGACAAAATTAAGATCCCAAGCTGCAGTTGGAGATCTCCTGGGTGGCCTTAGATGTTTGGCCCCTCTGAGGAACTGCTTGAGCAGTGGGTGAGAGAAGAGGGGAGGCTCTGTGCTATAATGAGCTGAAATGGCTGAGGCATGAATTTTGATGGAGGAAAAAGACTAGCACTTATGAAGCATCTCAGTTAAGTAATGTAGAATCGGAGGTAAATTGGGCACTGCTGCATTCATTCCTTGAGACTTGTTCCAAGCACAGAATCTTTTCCATTTTGCAGCATAAGATTTTCTAGTACTAGGCCTCCTTGCCTCTAAAATGATATCCATGATTTACTGAGGGATAGTAAAGGAGAGATTAGGTAATAAGACAGGCTGCTAGGTTCAGGGTTTGCAGCTGAGGGTGCAGAATCATGTTCTCCTGCTGACACAACAGGGAAGGAGTCTGAGGCAGGTGCCATGGAGCCAAGCTTGACACACTGCGCAAGAGTGGGTAACAGTGTTGGCGAGGCCAGTCTGGTGCAATTAAAATCGTCCTTGGCTTGTCCTGTTTGATCTTTAGTAGTACCTTGGAGATTAGAGGCAGAGGAGGAAAGGCATAAACTGATAGTTTTTTTCCAGCTAAAGGATAGAGCATCCACTTTCCAAGCTTGCTTGTGGGGAATCCTTGTGCAAAATGTGTCCAGTTGATGGTTCTGGGGGGAGACAAACAGGTCTATATCTGGACTAGCACTTATGAAGCATCTCAGTTAAGTAATGTAGAATCGGAGGTAAATTGGGCACTGCTGCATTCATTCCTTGAGACTTGTTCCAAGCACAGAATCTTTCCCATTTTGCAGCATAAGATTTTCTAGTACTAGGCCTCCTTGCCTCTAAAATGATATCCATGATTTACTGAGGGATAGTAAAGGAGAGATTAGGTAATAAGACAGGCTGCTAGGTTCAGGGTTTGCAGCTGAGGGTGCAGAATCATGTTCTCCTGCTGACACAACAGGGAAGGAGTCTGAGGCAGGTGCCATGGAGCCAAGCTTGACACACTGCGCAAGAGTGGGTAACAGTGTTGGCGAGGCCAGTCTGGTGCAATTAAAATCGTCCTTGGCTTGTCCTGTTTGATCTTTAGTAGTACCTTGGAGATTAGAGGCAGAGGAGGAAAGGCATAAACTGATAGTTTTTTTCCAGCTAAAGGATAGAGCATCCACTTTCCAAGCTTGCTTGTGGGGAATCCTTGTGCAAAATGTGTCCAGTTGATGGTTCTGGGGGGAGACAAACAGGTCTATATCTGGACTAGCACTTATGAAGCATCTCAGTTAAGTAATGTAGAATCGGAGGTAAATTGGGCACTGCTGCATTCATTCCTTGAGACTTGTTCCAAGCACAGAATCTTTCCCATTTTGCAGCATAAGATTTTCTAGTACTAGGCCTCCTTGCCTCTAAAATGATATCCATGATTTACTGAGGCATAGTAAAGGAGAGATTAGGTAATAAGACAGGCTGCTAGGTTCAGGGTTTGCAGCTGAGGGTGCAGAATCATGTTCTCCTGCTGACACAACAGGGAAGGAGTCTGAGGCAGGTGCCATGGAGCCAAGCTTGACACACTGCGCAAGAGTGGGTAACAGTGTTGGCGAGGCCAGTCTGGTGCAATTAAAATCGTCCTTGGCTTGTCCTGTTTGATCTTTAGTAGTACCTTGGAGATTAGAGGCAGAGGAGGAAAGGCATAAACTGATAGTTTTTTTCCAGCTAAAGGATAGAGCATCCACTTTCCAAGCTTGCTTGTGGGGAATCCTTGTGCAAAATGTGTCCAGTTGATGGTTCTGGGGGGAGACAAACAGGTCTATATCTGGACTAGCACTTATGAAGCATCTCAGTTAAGTAATGTAGAATCGGAGGTAAATTGGGCACTGCTGCATTCATTCCTTGAGACTTGTTCCAAGCACAGAATCTTTCCCATTTTGCAGCATAAGATTTTCTAGTACTAGGCCTCCTTGCCTCTAAAATGATATCCATGATTTACTGAGGGATAGTAAAGGAGAGATTAGGTAATAAGACAGGCTGCTAGGTTCAGGGTTTGCAGCTGAGGGTGCAGAATCATGTTCTCCTGCTGACACAACAGGGAAGGAGTCTGAGGCAGGTGCCATGGAGCCAAGCTTGACACACTGCGCAAGAGTGGGTAACAGTGTTGGCGAGGCCAGTCTGGTGCAATTAAAATCGTCCTTGGCTTGTCCTGTTTGATCTTTAGTAGTACCTTGGAGATTAGAGGCAGAGGAGGAAAGGCATAAACTGATAGTTTTTTTCCAGCTAAAGGATAGAGCATCCACTTTCCAAGCTTGCTTGTGGGGAATCCTTGTGCAAAATGTGTCCAGTTGATGGTTCTGGGGGGAGACAAACAGGTCTATATCTGGACTCCCCCCATTTGCGTGTCAACATGTTGAAAATCCTTGGTTCCAGTTTCCATTCGTGTGGGTCCATGAGGTTTCTGCTTAGTCAGTCTGCCAGTGTATTTAATTTTCCTGGCAAGAATTGAGCTTGTAGATTTCACTTGGCCATGGCTAGTCTGCAGAGGGGGTAAGAATGTGTACCCCTGCTTGTTTATGTACCACATGACAGTGTTGTCTGTCTACGATTAGTTGTCCTGGAAAAATGTGGTCCTTGAAGGCCGTCAGGGCATTCTGTACAGCTAAGATTTCCTTTTGATGTGCGGGTGCATTTGATATGGGTGCCATTTGCCCTGAATGCACTTCCCTGCCAGGTGAGCCCCCCATGCATAGTCTGATGCGTCTGTTAAGATTTGTTTGGTAAGGGGTAATGTGAATGGTAGTCCCCTGTTTTGGTGGCAGGCCTCTGACCACCAAAGGAACTCTAGGCATAGGCAAGGTATGATAGGAATCCTTGCTTCCAGATCCTGTGAATGTTGACACCATAAGCTTTTGAGATACCATTGTAGTTTCCTCATATGCAGCCTTGCATATGGAATTAGAAGAATGCATGAGACCATGAACACCAAGGCTTGCAGTATTTGCCTTGCAGACAGCTGTTTTTTGTGGCCACTTGTTTGAAGTAAGTTGTCAAATGCATCAGTTTCTCTGGCGTGAGGAACGTCATCTGGGAAGTTGTATTCAAGCTTGCTCCTAGAAATATAATTTGTTGACAGGGTACCAAGTGGGATTTCTTTTCGTTTATGTTGAACCCCAGACAAGTCAGTACCCTTTGAACAAAGGCCAGATGATTAAAAAGAATGTCCTTGCTTTCTGCCTGAATTAGACAATCGTCCAGGTATGGGTATATGTGAATATTTCTTTGCCTGCAAAATGCAATGACTGGAGCTAGGCATTTTGTGAATACCCTGGGAGCAGTAGATAAGCCAAAAGGCAGTGCAGAGAACTGACAGCGCATGTAGCCTGCTTTGAAGCGTAGGTATCTTCTGCAAGACTCCCTGATTGGGAAGTGCAGGTATGCTTCTTTTAAGTCCGGGTGTTGCCAACCATGCATTCTTGCCTAGCATAGGAAGCAGCTGGTGAAGAGTCAGCATTTTGAAATTTGGAATCACCAAAAAGGTGTTTAGAATGGAAAGGTCAAGGACAGGATGCCATGTATTGCCTTTTCTGGGTACCAGGAAAAGTCTCAAATAGAAACCTTGTCCCTTTTCCTCTTCTGGTACCAACTGAATAGCACCCATGTTTAAGAGAGAGAGTACCTGATTTTAGGCCTCTGCCCACTGATTTGGGGGTAGATCTGGCCACCCGCTTGGTGTTGGTAAGGTGTAGAAATGAAATCTGTATTCTTGGGACATGATAATTAGAACCCATTTGTCCTGGGTAATGAGTTCCCAATTTCTGGCCTGCAGACCAATCTTTCCGCATAAAGGAGCATTCAATTGGGAAGTGCTTGGAAGTCTTAAAAGCAAGTCTGAGATGGTTTTCCATGGGGGGGGGTCTTGCTGCTCCCAGGTTTGGGTGCAGAAACCCCCCCATTGCCTAGTCTTGTGTGTCCTTTGGGACTGAAACCTGGGGTATCTGCTGTCTCGGTTTGGCTTGAGAAGACCTGGAAGGGGCTGGAAAGGACCAATTTTTAGAGGGCCAGTGCCTACTAAATCTAGGAGGCTGAACCTGCAAGAAATCTTTAACAGTTTGCATAGATTAAGCTTTACCATCCATCTTTTTAAGAACTTCCTCAGCCTTGTTGCCAAACAGGCGGTCCTGATTTAAGGGAGCATCCAACAATTTAGCTTTAACATGATCTGGCAAAGATTGCTCCTTAAGCCAAGCATGCCTTCTGAGCACAGACCCAGTAACAGTAGCCCTGCAAGAGGACTCTAATGAATCAAATCCACATTGCAAAGTATGTTTTCCAACCTGTTCTGCAGAATGCATTAAATCCTGTAATTCTTTATTTTCAGCACAGTCAGGCATTAACAATTTTCCTTTTAAGCAATCCAATAACATGTTGCTGATATCTTAACATATGAAACTGGCAGTTTAAAGCCCTAACGGCCAAAGTTGCAGAGGTGTAAACTTTCTTACCCCATCCATCTAGCGCCCTGGAGTCTCTATCAGAGGGGGTAGGATTTTTAGCAGTAGATGCCTTAATGCCCTCGGGTCCCTGTGAATTAGTCTCTGGATTCGCAATAGGATTTTTAAAAAGGAACTTGCGAGAATTAGGAACCCTGTAATATCTGTCCGGTTTTCTGGGAGCAGGAGGCAAAGAATCAGGGGCCAAACTAGATTCTGAAAAGGCATCATCAACAATGTCTAGTACAGGAGGTATAGCTAAAGGCCTATGCTGAGGCAGGAGTAAGAAACCCTTAAGCCTCTTTTTAGAATCAGAAAAATCTTGGCTTTCCCAGTGGAAATGCTCCCTTAGAATATGTAAGGTTTCACCAAAAGAAAAATCCTCTGGAAGAGAGTACTCTGCATCAGAATCCTCATAAGTAAATAAGGGCAAATTCAGATCAGAAGAATCAGAAAAATCAGAATCCTGTTCAGAAGATTCATAAACAACTTCAGTCCTATGTCTCTTAGAAGGGAAGGACGGCTTCCCCTGATTAGAATTACAAGATCTTCAGCCATTCTTATCATTTGCTTTTAGGCATAGAGGCCTGAGCATGCGGCCTGGGCATCTGTTTCTTAGGCATGGTTCTAGATTTTGGCCTAAATGAAGGAGGAGGCGTCGGTTTAATATGCAAGTCCATAGGCCTGAAAACACCCTCAGAAGCCGGTGCCTGCACAGCGTCTCCGGACCCATCCAAGGCAGAGACATCCGTAGGTTCCACAGTTGAAGCATCTTGCGCCACACACAGGACTCCTAATGGGTCTCAGTAGAGGTCTGCGAGTCAGAAGTAGCAGGTATCAGGGGATGTGAAAGTGCCTCACTGAGTACCGGCAAACTGGCTTACGAGAAGTGTCGCTGGCAGCTTTGGACCTCGGCGGCCTGTCTTTATCTTTGCGTTTTTTTGGAATCCCGGTAGTTGGAAGGCTAACCGATTACTTTTCTGGATAATTAAACAGAGAACCGAAATATTTAGAAGTGAAAATATATCGACGACAAATAGTGCACTGTTTAAATAAAGCACAAAACTGACAGCAAGGCACGTTGTAGTCAGGGCCTAGGCAAGGAATACAGTTAAGAATGAAAATCTTCGTGAGGTATTTGCTTTCCACAAGTAATGCAATTATTAACTTTTACTGGCATCGGTAAGGAGCAAGAAAAAGTTTCCACAATGGGGTACTTGGCTTTAGTTGAAGACTTCAGTTCTGAAACCCGAAAACGAAAATTTCAGGAGTCGGCCAACCGGCACTTGCGAACTGCTTCTGCTTCGGGCACCACACGGCAAGTAAGACTGATGTAATGGCATCGGCTGCATGTTTTACACCCCTGACGACCTTACGTCATTGTAAGGAGGGACAGCAACTGACACAGGACCCAAGACTTTGTTAATCAGGCCGACTGAGGGCTACTGCAAAGCAGATAACCCAAATGTAATGACTGCAACAGTGAAACACGTAGAACATCTGCAACAGTGAATACACTCTAACATCTACATTTATGGAAAGTGTACAAAACTGTACTATGTTCTTCGTGTTTCACTGTTGCAGTCATTACATTTGGGTAGATTCCCAAAGCTAAGGAAGGGAGGAGGCAATTAGAGACCACTAGGACCAGCTATTAGGCCCTGCAAAACTGCAGTGGCAAAACCAGCTCTGGATTTAGAGAAAATAGGCAAGTGGTAATGCTTGGTGAAGGTATGAACAGAACTCCAGGTAGCAGCATCTAGGACGTCCCTGGTAGGAACACCTCTGAGAAAGGCTACTGAAGTAGATGCAGCCCTGGTGGAATGTGATCTTATCCCCTGTGGGGTAGGTTTTCCATGGTGCTTATAGCAGAAATTAATGCAATGGCCTAATCATTTAGAAATTGCTTGCTTTGAAATGGCCTTCCCCTCTGCCCCTGCAGCTAAGGCAACCGTCAGCTGTTCAGTTTTCCAGAGAAGCCTAGTCCTGTCCAAATAAAATCTAAGTTGTCTGTGCACATCCAAAGAGTGCAGTATTCATTCTCCTTTGTTCTGTGGATCAGAAAAGAAGGTTGGCAAATGAATGGACTGATTAAGGGCCACACTGGATACCACCTTGGGCATAAAGGAAGGATTGGTCCCGAGGAACACCCTGTCTGCATGGAAGATTACTGAAGGGTTCCACTGCCACGAGGGCCTGTAATTCAGACACTCTTCTTGCTGAAGTGATGGCTAGAAGGAAGGCTATTTTCCAAGAAAGGATTTGCAACTCTGCAGTTGCAGCTGGCTCAAAGGGAGGTAGAGTAAGCTTTTCCAATACAAAGTTAAGGTCCCAGGCTGGTGTAGGAGCTTCTCCTGGGTAGTCTTAAAGTTTAGGCCCCTGTGAGGAATTGCTTCAGCAGGGGGTGGGAGAAGGGTGGCTCCGTATTATGATGTGCAGAAATGGCAGAGGCATGAATTGTAATATAAGAGAAGGAAAGGCCCTTGTGAAACCTCTCAAGTATTGAAGAATATGCGGTAAGCTGGGCACTGTTGTGCCCATCCCCAGAGTTTGACTCCAGGAACACAATCTTTTCCACTTTTCAGCATAGGATTTTCTAGTACTAGGTCTCCTTGCCTCCAAAATGACATCCAGCACTTGCTTACTGAGGGATGGTAATTGCGAACTCAGGTAATTAGCCAGGCTGCAAGCTTCAGGGTTTGAAGCTGGGGGTGCTGAATCTGGCCCTCCTGCTGTGACAGCAGGAAAGGGGTCTGAGGCAGGTGCCATGGTTCCAGCAGTGACACACTACTCAAGAGGGGGTACCAGTGTTGGAGTGGCCAGTCTGGTGCAATGAGTATTGTCCTTGGTTTCTCCTATTTGATCTTTAGTAGAACTTTGGAGAGGAGAGGCAGAGGGGAAAAGGCATAAAAACTGAGAGGTTTTCCCAGGTGAAGGACAGGGCATCCACTTTCCAAGCTTGTCTGTGGGGAGTCCTTGTGCAGCACTTGTCCAAATGGTAGTTCTGAGGGGAAGGAAAAAGGTCCATCTCTGTTTCTCAACATGTTGAATATCTTTGGTTCCAGTTTCCACTCGTTTGGGTACATGAGATTTCTGGTTAGGTCGTCTGTCAGTGAATTTAGCTTGCCTGGCAGGAATCGAGCTTGTAGGTGCACTTGGTAGCTTAAGGCTGTGTTCCACACAGCCATGGCTAGTCTGCAGAGGGGGTATGAGAGGGTTCGCCCCTGCCTGTTTATGTACCACATAACAGTGGTGTTGTCTGTCTTTACCAATAATTGTCCTGGAAGAATGTGGTCCTTGAAGGCTGTCAGAGAATTCTGTACAGCTAACATTTCTTTTTGATTGATATGCAGGTGCATTTGACTCTGGTTCCATTTGCCCTGAATGCACTGCCCTGCCAAATGAGCCCCCCATGCATAGTCTGGATTGGGTGGCAGGGGGTAGAGTGAATGGCAGCCCCTTGTTGTGGTAGCAGGCCTCTGCCCACCAAAGGAACTCTGTCTTTATACAAAGGATGAAAGGAATCATGGACTCCAGGGTCCTGAGAATGTTGACACTATAGGCTTTTTAGATGCCATTCTAGTTACCTCATATGCAGTCTTGCATATGGAATTAGTAGTGGGACTAGTAGGCAAGAGGCCATGTATCCCAGAGCTGTACGATAAACTTGTTTCTCTGGCGTGAGGTAGGCCATCTGGGAAGTTGTGTTCAAGCTTGCTCCCAGGAATACAATTTGTTGGCATGGTACTAGATGAGATTTATTTTTGTTTATTGTGTATCCCAGTGAGGTTAGCATTTTCTTTACCAATGCCAGATGATTTAATAGTATGTCCTGGCTTTTTGCCTGAGTTACACAATCGTCCAGGTATGGGTATATTTGAATATTTCTTTGCCTGCAGAATGCAATGACTAGAGCTAGGCATTTTGTGAATACCCTGGGCACTGTAGAGAAGCCAAAGGGCAGTGCAGAAAACTGATAGTGCATGTAGCCTGTTCTGAAGCGTAGGTATTTTCTGCCAGAGTCCCTTATTGGGATGTGCATGTAAGCTTAGCATGGGAAACAGCTGATGATGAGTCAGCATTTTGAATTTTGGAATTACCAAATAGGTGTATAGGACAGGTAGGTCCCGGAGAGGATGCCAGGAGTTGTCTTTTCTGGGTACCAGGAAAAGTCTGGAGTAAAAACCTTGTCCCCATTCTTTTGCTGGGACAAGCTGAATAGCCCTGATACTTAGAAGAGAGAGAACCAGCTGTTGAGCCTCTGCTCACTGATTTGGGGGTAGATCTAGCCAACCCTTTGGGGTTAGTAAGGTGTGGAAGTGGAATCTGTATCCTTGGGAAACTATATTTAAAACCCATTTGTCTTGGGTAATGAATTCCCAGTTTTTTTGCATGCAGGGCGAACTTTCCCCCTAAAGGTGTGGTCAGTGGAGCAGGGCTTGGAAGGTTTAAGGTTAAGTCATTGTGAGAGTTTACCATAGGGGGGTGTCTTACTACTTCCAACTTTGGAAGTGGGAGCCCCCCACTGCTTAGGCCTGTGAGTACTTTGAGATTGTGGCCTAGGTGGTCCGCTGTTCCTGGATTTGGATTGAGAAGGCCTGGAAGAGACAGGAAAGGACCAATTCTTAGGCCAATGCCTACTAAATTCTGTGAGGCTGTACCTGCAGGAAATCTTTAACAGTTTGCATAGATTTAGCTTTTTCCTCCATCTTTTTAAATACTACTACTGCTTTGTTGCCAAACAGGTGGTCTTGGTTTAAGGGAGCATCCAGTAATTTGGCTTTAACATGATCTGGCAAAGTTTGCACCTTAAGCTAAGCATGCCTTCTAAGAACAGACCCAGTAACAGCAGCCCTACAAAAAGCCTCTAAGGAGTCAAAACAACATTGCAAAGTATGTTTACCAACTTGTTCAGCAGAATGCATTAAATCCTGTAATTCTTTATTTTCAGCACAGTCAGGAATCAACATCAGTTTCTGTTCAAGTAATCCAATAATATGCTGCTGATACTTTAACATAGGAAACTGGCAGTTGAAGGCCCTAACGGCCAAAATAGCAGAAGTGTACACCTTCTTACCCTATCTGTCCAGGGCCCTGGAATCTCCATCAGAGGGGGTAGGGTTTTTGGCAGTAGTAGCCCTAATGCCTTTGGGTCCCTGTGAAATGGTCCCTGGGTCCGCAGTAGGATTCTTAAAGAGGAACTTGTGAGAGTCAGGTACTCTAATACCGGTCAGGTTTCCTGGGAGCCGGAGGTAAGGTGCCTGGGGCCAGGCTAGATTCCAAGAAGGCATCATCTACAATGTCCAGTACAGGAGGGATAGCTAAAGGCCTGTGTTGAGGCAGGAGTAAGAATTCCCCAAGCCTCTTTTTTGAGTCAGAGTAATCCTGGCTTTACCAGTGGAAATGCTCCCCAAGTGTGTGTAAGGTTTCACCAAAAGAGAAATCTTCTAGAGGGGAAGCACGGGGAATGGAGTCCTCTGCATCAGATTCCTCATAGGTAGATAAGGGCAAATCCTGGTCAACAGAGGAAACAAATTTCAGAATTCTTAACAGAAAAATCAGAAGGAAAATCAGTTCTAGGTCTCTTAGAGGGAGAAGGGTGGCTTCCCCTAATTCGAGTAATAAGGTCTTCAGCAGTTCTAATCATTTGTTTTTTAGGTATATGTGCCTGACCATGCGGTTTGGACGTCTATTTTCTAGGCGTGGATCGAGTTTTAGGTCTTGAAGAAGAAGATGGCATTAGTTTGATATGCAAGTTAGTAGGCCTGAATACACCCTCAGAAGCCGGTGCCTGCACAGGGGCTCCAGACCCATCCAAGGTAGAGACATCCGCAGGTTCCACAGTCGAAGAAGCATCTCGCGGCATACCGGATTCCAAATGGTTCTTAGTAGAGGCCTGTGAATCTGAAGTAGCGGGTATCAGGGGCTGCAAAAGTGCCTCACTGAGTACCGGCAAACTGGCGACTAGCTTAACAGAAGTGTCGTCGGCAGCTTTGGACCTATGCGGTCTCTCTCTGTCTTTATCTTTACGTTTTTTTGGAATGTCTGTAGTCGGATGGCTTATCAAAGCCATTTCTGGATAATTAAACTGAGTACCGAAATAGTTAGATGCGAAAATGAACCGACGACGAATAGTACGAGGATTGAATAAGGCACAAAACCGACAGCAAGGGACATAGTGGTCTGGGCCTAAAGCAAGGAATGCAGTACGAATGAAAATCTTTAGGAGGTATTTGCTTTCCACTAATACAATTGTTAACTTTTACTGACATCGGTTTAGAGTAAGAAAAAGGATCTACAACAGGGTACTTAGCTTTTTTTGAAGACTTCGGTTCTGAAACTCGAAAACGAAAATTTCACTAGTCACCCAACCGGCACTTGTGAACTGCTTCTGCTTCGGGCACAGCAAGGCAAGAAAGACTGATGTAATGGTGTCGGCTGCATGCTTTATACCCATGACTACCTGACGTCATGGAAGAAGGGACAGCAACCGACGCAGGACCCAAGACTTTGATAATCAGTCCGGCTGAGGTTTACCTGCAAGCAGATAACCCAAATGTAATGACTAAGTGAAATACAAAGAACATTTGTCTGGAATATTAGGTAATAGACCTAACTTTGTTGAGAAAAACAGAAGTAAAATCAATCAGTCATTGGAACATACAGAGACTAAAATTAATCCGCCTACCACCATTAACTCCTTCGGCATTTACAAGCGTCACAATTGCAATGCGTGTCGTTATATTTCAGAGGGACTGGATGTAGATTTAGTACATCTTAAAAGGAACATAAAAGTTCCGGGGAGATTCAATTGTTCCTCTACCGGTGTGATTTATATTGCACTGTGTGTGTCATGTCCGGCATTTTATGTCGGCATGACCACTAGAAGTCTTGCGCACCAAGATTAGAGAACACTTTTATGCTACGAAAACACACGAGAATAACGCACTACATAAGCATTCTATAAGATGCAATTTAAGAAATTTATTTTTACTGTTATTGATGTTGTTTTGATAGACTTAAGGGGAAGTAATTTTAAAAACCAGGTGGAAATGAAAGTTGTTGAGTGGCAAATACATTTGGTTGCCCATATTCTACGTGGTTTAAATGAAAGTGTTAATATAAAGTATTATTTAAACAGAAAATCCAGGATCTAGTCAGTCTGATTCATTAAGGGTTAGATCTATTAGAAAAGGTTTTTACTGGCTGATTGACCATTGTGTAGTATTTAAACATGGCTGGTTTATTTGTATATTTCCGATGAAGTCTTCGGACAAACAGGGGGAGAATAAAATTTTGTTTATGCTAAAAACGATTCCTTGAGTTCTTCTACCAGTGTTTGGTTTGCAGTTTCATTTTTCGCTGGTTTCTGGTCTTCTTGGTTTGCTGATTGATTAACCTTTCTGGACTGCTGAAAGGATTTATCCAAAAAGGAGTCTCAGAAACCCTGGTTTTATGGGCCTCCTCTGTTGTGATGAAGATGAAATCTTTTGTTTGAACTCTTCCCTCTGCCCCTGAGGAAGTTATCCCCACGTTAACTCTGGAAAGGACCAAGACACTTACAGAAAAGGAACTTGCATACCTACCATAACGTTCCATGTTTGTTGCCCATCTCGCCTTGATTCTTGCTGGTTGGGTCCGGAGCCAATCCTTGGCTTCAACTCGGCCGATTTACTAAAGCTCGAGAGCTTATACTGGCTCGAGGCTAAGCCCTAACCCAACATGCCTAGCGGTAGCTACCCAAATCTCATTTGTAATAGCCCCCGCTAGACAAAAAACATAGTAAATGCAAATTTTACTAAGCTCTTACACATTTAAGGTTAGGAAGGAAGAAAGAAAGACAAGGCATGGTTAACTAACCTGGTATGTCAACAGGAGACTCAGCCAGTGTAACCAATGAAGAAATTCCTCTCGATCATACAGGAAGGGGGGGGGGACGCAAGAAGGAAGGCGAGATGAAGGACAACAAACATGGAATGTTATGATAGGTACATAAATTCTTTATGTTATGTTGTCCCATTTCGCCTTCATTCTTGCTGGTTGGGACCGTGCCCCCAGCACCTTGTTCTTGGGTGGCTCACTGGAACGAACTCTTCAGGATTGTGGAACCAAAGGATGCCCTGTTCCGGGAGACCACATCCACTTTGGAATGAGTGATAAAGGTATGAGGATTTGCCCATGCTGCTGCTGCACAGATTGAATCTAAGGGCAATTTGGCTTGGAAGGCAACAGAGATAGCTAAGGCCCTGGTTGAGTGTCCTCTGGCCCTCCCTGGAAGCTTCTTTTACGCAAATTAGAACAACTGATTCTGTTGACAGCACTTTGATAAGTTCACTTTTGAAATTGGAGAACCTTGTTTAATGTCAGCAAAGGATACAAACAATTGATCTGATTTTCTAAGGTCTTTGGGTCCTGTGTAAATAAAAACGTAATTGTCTATAAATATCCAATTGGAGTCTATACTCTGCCTTGTTGCCATAATTGGGGAAGAATACAGGAAGCTCAATGGACTGATTTAAATTACACTCTAAACAGAGAGAGACTATCTTTGTGAAAAATTAGATATGGCGGGCGAATAAAGCGTGTAATTCAGAAACCCATCTAGCTGAGGTGATGGCAATCAAGATAGAAATTTCAAGGGGCAAGATGCTGTTGGTTCAAAGGGTGGATGAACCAGAGATGCTAAAACCAAATTTAGGTCCGGGGGGGGGGGGGGTTCCTCTTACCGAGGGCCGTAAAAGAGTTGTACCTCGTAAAAATGCTCTGCACAACTTATGGCACATAATGTTAGAGCCAAACTCTCTTACACGAAAATTAGAGATGGCAGCTAGTTAGACCTTAACAGCAGCTGCCCCTTGTTCGAAGGTTTCAGCCAGGAAATCAAGAATCTTGTGAAAGTGCAGTTGTGGTCACTTACCATAAATGTAGATGTTAAGTGTATTCACTGTTGCATTCATCATCACTTGGGTTATCTGCCTGCAGGTAACCCTCAGTTGGCACGAGTACCAGAGACTTAGTATTTCTGCGTCAGTTGCTGTCGCTTCAGGACTGATGAGAGGTCGTCATGGGGTATAAAAACAGGCAACCGACATCATTACATCAGTTTTTCTTGCCACATATGTCAGGAGTCCCAAATAGGGAACTAAGTTACGGTGGGGAAAACACCACCAGTAAAAAGTAAATACCAATATTAACAGCCATAGAGAGAGAGAAAAAACAGGGCTGGAGGGAGGGAAACCAGGACTGCAACAGTGAATACACTTGAACATCGACATTTATAGTAAGTGTACACAACTGTACTATGTTCTGCGTGTTTCACTGTTGAAGTCATCACACTTGGGTGGATTCCCAAAGCTGAGGAAGGGTGGAGGCAGTCAATAAGAGTCAGGGCTGGCTAGTAGGCCTTGCAAGATTGCTGCAGCAAAACCTGCCCTGGATTTGGAAAAGATAGGCAGGTGGTAATGCTCGGTGAAGGTGTGTACAGAGCTCCAGGTAGCAGCCTCCAGGATGTCTCTGGTAGGGACTCCCCTGAAAAAGCTGTAGAGGTACATGCAGCCCTAGTTGAATGTGGTTTTGACCCCCTGAGGGGTTGGCTTTCCATGGTTCTTGTAGCAAAAATGGATGCAGTGTGCTATCCATTTGGAAATGGTTTGTTTTGAAATGGCCTTGCCCTCTGTCCTTGTTGCAAAACTGACTAGTAACTGGTCAGGTTTTCTGAAGGGCTTCGTCCTGACAAGGTAGAATCTGAGCTGTCTGTGCACATCCAAAGAATGCAGGATCCTTTCCCCTTTCTTTTTAGGGATTAGGGAAGAAGGTTGGCAAATGGATGGATTGGTTGAGAGCTAAACTGGACACCACTTTAGGCATAAAGAAAGGGTTAGTCCCGAGGGAAACCCTGTCAGCATGGAAAATAATGAAGGGTTCCATAGCCATCAGTGCTTGCAGCCCGGACACTCTTCTACCTGAAGTGATGGCTAGAAGCAAGGCTGTTTTCCAAGAGAGGAATTTTAACTCTGCTGAAGCAGCTGGTTCAAAGTGTGTGTGTGTGGGGGGGGAGCATGAGCTTTTCCAGTACAAAGTTAAGGTCCCAAGCAGGGGTGGGTGCTCTTCTTGGTGGCCTTAAGTTGTTTGCCCCTCTCAGGCACTGTTTGATGAGGGGGTGAGAGAATAGGGTGTGGGGCTCAGTGTTGTAATGAGCTGAGATGGCAGAAGCATGGATCTTAATGGAAGAGAAGGATAGGTCTCTGTGGAGGAATTCAGCTAGGTAATCCAGGATTAGAGGTAAGGAGGGAAGTGCTGTCTCTCTCTCCTTTAGACTGAATCCAGGAACAATACATTTTCCACTTATCAGCTAAGCATTTCCTTGTACTGGGCCTTCTGGTTTCAAGGATAATGTCCAGCACCTGTTTGCTTAGGGTTGCTGGTGCAGAATTCAAGGTATAAAGCAGGCTGCAAGATTTAGTGTTTACAACTGTGGATGCAAAATCTGTCCCTACTGCTGAGAGAGCAGGGTTGGGGTCTGGTGTAGGTGCCAGAATGGCACCATTGTCAGGCTGCGCAAGAGTAGGTACCAGTGCTGGCACAGCCAGTCCGAGGCAATCAGAATTTCCTTGGCCTGTCTTATTTTATCTTGAGTAATACTCTTGTGAATAGGGGCAGAGGGGGAAGGCATAGACAGAGCTTTTCCCATAGAAAGGATAGGCATCCACTTTCCAGGCCCTGCTGTGAGGATTCCTGGTGCAGAATTAGCTGAGCTGGTGGTTGTAGGGGGAGGCAAAGAGATCCACCTCTGGAGTCCCCCATTTCTGAATCAGAAGGTTGAAGGTGCTGGGCTCTAATTTCCACTCGTGTGGGTCTAGGAGATTTCTGCTTAAATCGTCTGCCAGTGAGTTTTGCTTGCATGGTAGGAACTGAGCTTGTAGTGGCCATGGCTAACCTGCAGAGTGGGTAGGAATGGGTTACCTCCGCTTGTTGATGTACCACATAACTGTGGTGGTGTCTGTTTTTATTAGCAGTTGCTCTGGAAAGAGTAAGGATCTTAAAGCTGTCAGGGCATTCTGTACAGCTAGTGTCTCTTTCTGCTTGATGTGCAGGTGAATCTGACTTGGGCTCCAGTGGCCCTGAATACATTTGCCAGCCACGTGAGCCCCCCAGGCATAGTCTGATAGAGTCTGTGGTCAGGTTCTGGGTGGCATGGGGTAGAGTGAATGTCTGCCCCTTGTTGTGGTTGCATGCTTCTGCCCACCAAAGGAACTTTGTCCTTAGACAGGGTATGATAGGAATGACTGTTTCCAGGTCCTGAGAATGTTGGCACCAAAGATTTTTTAAATACCATTGAAGTTTCCTCATATGCAGTCTTGCATGTGGAATTAGTATACATGAGGCCATGAACCCTAGGGCTTGCAGTATTTTTCTTGCATATAGCTGGGTTCTGGTGGCTATTTGAAGTAATCTGTCAGAAGTGCTTTTCTGAAGTGAGGAATGCTATCTGGAAAGTAGTGTCCAAGCTTGCTCCCAGGAATACAATCTTTGGACTGGGTACCAGTTGCGATTTCCTTTCGTTGATGGTGTACCCCAAGGAAGTGAAAAGGCTTTTTACAAATGCCAGCTGCTGAAGCAGCAATTTTTGACTGTCCGCCTGAATCAGGCAGTCATCCAAGTATGGGTAAATTTGGATATTTCTCTGCCTGCAGTATGCAATAGCTGGAGCCAGGCATTTTGTGAATACCCTGGGCAAAGTAGACAAGCCAAAGGGAAGTGCAGAGAACTGACAATGCATAGATCCTGCTCTGAAACGTAGATATTGCCTGCATGACTCCCTTATAGGGATGTGCAGATAGGCTTCTTTTAAGTCTAGGGAGACTAACTAGACATCCTTGGCTAACATAGGAAGAAGCTGTTGCAGGGCAAGCATTTTGAATTTTGGTACCGCCAGGAAGGTGTTGAGAATTGAAAGATCCAGGATTGGGCGCCAAGAGCCCTCTTTCCTGGGTACCAGGAAGAGTCTGGAGTAGAATCCTTGACCCCTCTGTTCTACTGGAACAGGAGGAATAGCTCTGATATTGAGCAGGGAAAGTACTTGGGTTTTTGAGCCTCTATCCACTGGTTTGGAGGAAGGTCTGGAAACCTGCTTGGGGTTGGCAGAGAATGGAAATAAAATTTGTACCCCTGGGATACAATGTTGAGAACCCATCGGTCCTGGGTGATGGACATCCAGTTTTTTGCATGAAGAAGGTTTCCTCCTAGGGGCGCACAAGCAGTTGGACAGGGCTAGGAAGTAGATTATTTAAGTCATTGTGAGCTTCTTCTGTCAAGAGGTGGCTTACCACTCCCTGCTTTAAGGTGTGGGGGCATTCCATTGCTTAGATCTCTGCATACACTGAGACTGTAGTCTGGGTGGTCTGTTTCCCCTGGGTCTTGTTTGAGAAGGCCTGGAGGGGGGTGGAAAGGGCCAGTGTTGTGAAGGGCAATGCCTACTGAATCTAGGGAGTTGTACTTGTAAGAATTCTTTAACAATCTATTTAGCTTTTTCTTCCATTTTTTTTAAGGACCTCTTCTGCTTTGGTGCCAGAGTCCTTATTCAAAGGAGCATCCAGTAATTAGATCTGACAATCTGGCAAGGTCTGCTCCTTCAGCCAAGCAGGTCTTCTCAGTACAGAGTCAGTGACTGCTGCCCTGAAAGATGCTTCCAGGGCAAAGCCACAATGCAAAGTATGCTTAGTGACATGGTGCACAAGCTCCTGTAATTCTTTATTTTCTGCAGAGTCTGGAAAAGTTACCACTTTTTGTTTAATAAGCTCCATAATATGTTGCTGGTACTTCAGCATCTGAAACTGGCAATTCAAAGCCCTGACAGCAAGAGTTGCAGAGGTATATACCTTCTTACCCCATCTATCCAAAGCTCTGAAATCCCTGTGCGAAGGGGTGGGATTCTTAGCTGTAGTAGCCTTGATAACTTTAGGCCCTTGGGAAATGATCTCTGGGTCAGCAGTAGGATTCTTGAAGAGAAACTTGAGTATCAGGTACTCTGTAGTACCTGTTAGGTTTCCTAGGGGCAGGAGGTAAAGTGTCAGGAGTAAGACTGGATTCCATGAAAACATCATCCACAACAACCAGGACAGGGGTATAGCTAAAGGCCTGTGCTGAGGCAACTCTAAAATTTCTCAGTCTCTTTTTGGACTAAGAATAGTCTTGGCATTCCCAATGGAAATGCTCTAAAAGTATGCAAGGTTTCACCAAAAGAAAAACCCTCTGGAAGTGAAGCAGAGGGAATGGATTCCTCTGCATCTGAATCCTCATAGGTGGATAAGGGCATGTCTTCATAATCAGAAATGTCAGAGTCATCGGACTCCTGGTCTGTAGAACCTGAAGGGGACTGGGTTCCTTGTCTCTGCAGGGGAAGGCTGACTTCCCCAAATCAGTGTAATAAGGTCTTCAGCCATTCTAAGCATTTGTTTTTGTGGCATGGGAGCCTGAAAATGCACTTTGGTCATCTGTTTTCTAGGCGTAGTGCGTACTCTGGGGCCTAAGAAACTCAGTAGTTTTGGTTAGAAATGAAGTCGCCGGTTTAATTCAAACATCGGTAGAGCGAAGAACTGCCTCAGAAGTGGCTCCGGGCCCATCCAAGGTAAAGACACCCATAGTGTTCCATAGTCGAAGCATCTCACGGCATACCGGACTCTGAATGGGTCTCAGCAGAGGCCTGCGAATCCACTGAAGTGGGCATCAGGGGCTGCAAAAGCGCCTGAGTACCAGCGGACTGGCGACTATCTTGACAGAAGCGTCGTCGGCAGTTTTGGACCTATGCAGTCTCTCTCTCATCTTTACTTTTTTGGAAAATCGGTAGTCGGATGACTTACCAAAGCCATTTCAGAATAGAGAGATACAGAGCAAAAGAATCTTGCGACAAAGAGCCCGATGACGAATGGCTCGGGCATTAAACAAAACAGACAGCGAGGGATGTCATGGTCTGAGCCTAAACAGGTAATGCAGTAAGAATGAAAATCTCTGAGGTATTTGCTTTCCACAAACAAGACCATTGTTAATTTTATTCTGACATCGGTTAGAGCAAGAAAATAGGATCCCCAACGGGGTACTTAGCTTTAGAAGACTTCAGGATTATTCAATTGCACTTGCGAACTGCTTCAGGCTCCTCCTCAGCAAGAAAGACTGATGTAATGGTGTCGGCTGCCTGTTTTTATACCCCTGACAACCTGACGTCAGTCCTGATGTGACAGCAACTGATGCAGAAATACTAAGTCTCTGATATTCGGGCTGACTGAGGGCTACCTGCAGGCAGATAGCCCAAGTGTGATGACTGCAACAGTGAAACACAAAAATCAGGAGCAGTGAAGGGATCAATATCATTACTCTTCACCCAATAAGAGAACCTCTTCCATTTGCTAGTGTAAATCTTCCTGGTAGTCGGCTTGTGAGATGACATTTGGATGTGTTGTACTGCCGAGGACATGTTAGGGAGCCTGGCTAAGACTGGAAGTGGAAAAACCAAGCAGTCAGCTTGAGAGTTTGATGCCCGACTGATGCATAAGGAAGGTCCGGAACTGGGTCCAGTATCCAAGGCTCCACTTGAAGACGATGGTGGAGAAACAAACCATATCCGATGAGGCCAGTAAGGAGCAATGAAGATGAGTTTGCAACCCAAGGAATTTGCTTTCTAAAATACTTTTTGGATTAGAGGGAAAGGAGGAAATGCATAGAGTATTCTCAGAGGCCAAACGTGAACAACTGCATCCCTGGGTGACTGTCCCGGTGGAGGGACAAGGGTGAAGTAGCTGCTGCATTTGCTGCTGAGGGGAGTGGCAAAAAGATCGCAGCATGGCTGGCACCATTTACGAAAAATAAAATCCGCAACTTTTTGTTTCAGGGACCACTTGAGGCATGAGGATAGCCCTGCTGAGCCTGATCCGCTATCACGCTGGATTTCCCAGGAATGTGCGTCGCAATCAGAAAACATTGAGAAGACATCACCCATTGCCATACTCGAAGGGCCTGCCGACAGGAGGATTGAGATCTGGTCCCGCCCTGCTTGTTGATGTACCATACCACTGACATATTTGTCTTTCTGAATTGCAATGATCCCGGTAGGCAGTGTGTCTTGGATTGCTTGCAACACCAGAAGCACTTCTCTCACCTCTAGAACACTGATGTGCAAAAATGGTACTCATGAGGTTGCCACATTCCTTGGACAATCTGTCCAAGATAATGACCCCCCCCAATCTGGGAGGTGTCCGTGGCCACTGTGGCTACTGGATGGGGGTCTAGAAAAGGTCTGCCCAGTGTCAGCTGGGGGGAGACAAGCCACCACACTAAGTCCTTTTTCCAAGTTTCCGTGATCAAGATCATGTGTGACATTGGTAAATCCTGGAAACACCACTGAGCGAAAAGACGCCACTGCCAAATCCTCATGTGGAAGCGACCCATAGGAACTAGAGTAACTGCTGCGGCCACTGAGTCCAAGACTTGCAACACTTCTCTTGCCTAAACTCTCTTTTTTTTTGAGCAAAAAAACTTGCTGACGAATGGTTGACACCCCGTCTTGAAGCAGCTTTGCTACTGTGTGTCTTGTATCTAAGTCTGCCCCATGAAGGTAACAGACTGACAAGGCAACAACGCAGACTTTTTGTAATTTATTGTGATGCCTAGCTGGGAACAAGTTTGAATAGTGTAGTCCCGTGCTTCGATTAGTTGATGCTCGGTGGTGGCAGTGAGAAGGCAGTCGACTAGATATGGAAACACCTGGAATCCTAGACGCCTCAGGTGAGCCGTGACCACTGCCATACCCTTGGGGAACACCCTGGGTGCTGTGGTGAGACCAAAGGGCAGAGCTATGAACTGATAATGACTGGCTCCCAGCTGGAAGCGTAGGTTTCTCCTGGATCGTCTGGTAGTATGCATCCTGGAGATCGATGGAGCACATCCAATTGTCCTGACCTAAGAAGGGAAGAATGGATTGCAGTGTTACCATCCGGAACTTTGTCTTTTTTTACAGTTTGTTTAGCTTGCTGAGATCCAAAACGGGTCTCCAGTCCCCTGTCTTTTTTGGAACTAAAAAGAACCTCGAGTATGTTCCGGATTCGATTTGGTCTGCGGGGACTTCTTGGATGGCTCTATTTTCTAGCAATCTTTGTACATTGAGGATTGCTTGATCCCGAAGACAGGGTGGAACATCTGTGATAGAATGTTTTTCTCTTGAGGGGGGGTAACTGGGAAAAGGGAATTTTGTAACCCCTGGATATTATTGACAGTACCCATGCTTCTTTCGTGATAGTTTACCAAGCTGCTGGGTACAATGATAGTCTGCCTCCAGAGGTGGACAGTCGGGCCTCCCTTCAGGAGTGCTGGAAGGGCCCAGCAGAGAAAGTACAGTTGTGTACCTACCATAAATGCAGCTGTTCGAGTGTATTCACTGTTGCAGTTGGCAGGCTACCCGCAGTCGGCCTGAATTCCAAAGTCTAGGTCTGGCGTCGGTTGCTGTCGCCTCTTCTTTGACGTCAGTGTGCCAGATGTATAAAAGATGCAGCAGACGCCATTTTCTTCAGTTTTTCTTGCCCCAGATGTCAGGTGCCCCCAAATTGGTAGGCTGAAAATTATGCCAATAAGTATGCATGCGCAAAAATAAATATTTCCTTCATCTACAAGCAAATACACCACATAGGCTGTATTGGACAGAGAAGTACAGACAAGTCCCAGCAAAGAAAAGGGGGATGGTGGATGGGTAATCTGGACTGCAACAGTGAATACACTCAAACATCTACATTTATAGTAGGTACATAACTGTACTATGCTCGTCGTGTTTCACTGTTGCAGTCATTACACTTGGGTTGAATCCCAAAGCTGGGGTTGGGTGGCTGGGTCTAAATAGGATTAGGAGAGGCTATAAGGCCCTGCAGAACAGCAGTGGCAAAAGCCTGCTCTGGATTTAGAGTAGAGAGGTAAGTTGTAATGCTTGGTAAAGGTGTGCACTGAACTCCAAGTTGCAGCTTCCAAAATATCCTTGGTAGGTACTCCTCTAAGGTAGGTAGTTGAAGTGGCTGTTGCCCTGGTGGAATGTGGCCTAATGTTGCTAGGTACAGTTTTTCCATGCTGTGTGTAGCAAAAATGGATACGGTGTCCTATCCACTTTGAAATGGTCTGCTTTGAAATAGCCTTTCCCTGTGATCCTGTAGCATATGCTGCAAACAATTGCTCAGTTTTCCTGAAAGCTTTTGTTTTGTCCAAGTAGAAGCATAACTGCCTGTGTATGTCCAATGAGTGCAGAAGTCTCCCCCCTTTATTCTGGGGATTTGGATAAAATGTTGGCAAGTGAATAGTTTGGTTAAGAGCCACACTGGATACCACCTTTGGCATAAATGTAGGGTTTGTTCTAAAAGAAACCCTGTCCTGATGAAAAATGATGAAAGGTTCCACTGCCATTAGTGCCTGCAACTCTGAGACTCTTCGTGCTGAGGGTATCGCCAGAAGCAGAGCAGTTTTCCAGGACACATTTTAATTCTGCTGAATTGGCTGGTTCAAAAAAGAGGTAAAGTTAGTTTTTCCAAGACAAAGCTTAGGTCCCAAGTTGGTGTTGGAGCTCTATGGGGCGGTATTATGTTTTTAGCCCCTCTGAGGTACTGTTTTAATAATGGATGAGAGAAAATAGGAGGATCAGTGTTGTAATGAGCTGAGATGGCAGAGGCGTGGATCTTAATGGATAAGAAGGATAGGCCTTTGTCCAGCATCTCATTTAAGTATTGTAATATCTGAGGAATATTTGGAACAAGAGGGTCAAAGCTTTGAACCTGGTTCCAGGTGCAGAATCTCTTCCACTTTTCTTAATAGGATTTCCTGGTCCTGGGCCTCCTGACCTCCAAAATGACACCCATAACAGCTTTAGAGAGAGGTGTTGGTTGCTTGGCTAAGTAATCTGCCATGCAGCCAGGTTTAAGGTTTTGAGCTGGCTGTGAAGGATCTGATTGTTTTGTTGCATCAGAAGATGAGGAATTTGAGGTAAAATCCACGCCTTGAGCCAAGTTCTTTAAGATTGGGTACCAGTGCTGGCGTGGCCAGTCTGGGGCAATCAGGATCATTTTTGGCCTTTCTTGTCTGGCTTTTAGGAGTACCTTTGACAGGAGAGGCAGTGGTGGGAAGGCATAAACTTTTAGGGTTTTCCAGCTGAACGAGAGAGCATCCATTTTCCATGCTTGTGTGTGGTAAGTCCTTGTGCAGAATTTCTGTAGTTGGCAGTTCAGAGGGAAGGTAAAAAGATCTATGTCTGGGCACCTGCATTTTTATGTTATCATGCTGAATACTTGTGGATATAATTTCCACTCGTGATGATCCATGATGTTTCAGCTTAAGTCGTCTGCCAGAGTATTTTTCTTTCCTGGCAGGAATTGTGCTTGCAGATGAACTTGATCAGTGCTGTGTTCCACAAAGTTATGGCTTGTCTGCAGAGGGGATAGGAATGAGTGCCCCCTTGCTTGTTTATGTACCACAACTGTGGTGTTGTCAGTCTTTAGCATTAGCTGTCCTGGATGCAGAAGGTCCTTGAAAGCTGTTAGCGCATTTTGTACAGCTAGCATCTCTTTTTGATTGATGTGAAGATGCATTTGTCCTGCGGCCCACTTGCCCTGAATACATTTTCCTGCCATGTGTGCTCCCCAGGCGTAATTTGAAGCATCTGCTGTTAGTGTCTGCCTGGCTGTGGGTAAGTGAAAGGCTGTCCCTTGGTGTGGTGACATGCCTGTGCCCACTATCGAAACTCCTGTTGTAGGCAGGGAATAAGTGGTATTACTGTTTCCAAACTGTGACAGTGCTGAGTCCAAACACTTTTTAGGTACCATTGTAATTTCCTCATATGCAGTCTGGCATATGGTATTTGTAGTATGCAGGACGCCATGAACCCAAAGGCCTGCAGAAGTCTTCTTGCAGGGAGTTGGGTTTTTGTTGCCATCAATTGAAAGTACTGAGTCAGTCGTCTTTGCTTGTCTGACGTGAGATAAGCCATCTGGGCCATTGTATTTAAGCTGGCACCCAGGATTATTATCTCTTTTGAGGGCACTAGTTTTGACTTCTTTCCGTTTACTATGTACCCTAGGCAAATTAGCAATCTTTTTTGCAAATGCCAGATGCTTTAGAATAATGTCCTTGCTCTCTGCTTGAATAAGACAGTCGTCCAAGTAGGGATATATTTGAATTCCTTTTTGTCTGCAAAATGCAATTACTGGTGCCAGGCATTTTGTGAAGACCCTGGGCGCAGTAGATAAGCCAAAGGGCAGTCCAGAGAATTGGTAATGCCTTGTGCCAGCTATGAATCTGAGGTATCTTCTGCAATTTTGTCTGATTGGGACATGCAGGTATGCCTCTGAGGTCCAATGTAACTAGCCAAGCCTTCTTGGCCAGCATGGGAAGAAGTTGCTGTAGTGTCAACATTTTGAATTTCGGAACATCCAGGTAAGTAATTAGAGTAGAGAGGTCCAGTATGGGTCGCCAGGCTTTGTCCTTTCTGGGGACCAAGAAAAGTCTTGAGTAAAATCCTTGTCCTTGTTCCTGTTGTGGCACTTTTTGAATAGCTCTCATGTCCATGAGGGCTGTAATTTGTTTTTGTGCCTCTGCCCATTGATTTTGTGGCAGGTCTGGCATTCCTTTTGGCCTTGGTAGAGTGTGAAAGTGGAACCTCTAACCTTGAGACAATGTCCAGAACCCATTTGTCTTGGGTGATTATATGCCAATTTTGAGAAAAAAGAGCTAGTTTCCCCCCTAAGGGAGGTGCCAAAAGGTAAGTGTTTGGCATGTGAAGGGGGAAGTCATTGGGACTGTTTCCTATAAGGTTGCGACTTGTCTTCTCCTTTTGGGGTTGAAGCACCCCACTGTCGTGGTCTGTAAGAGCCTTGGGGCTGAGATCTGCCTCTTGGGCGTCTGTATCTGCCTCCTTGTGGTCTGTCTGACACTGAAAAGGACCAATTTTTAGAAGGCCAATTTCTGCTGAATCGAGGTGGCTGTACCTGTAAGAAATCCTTCACTGTTTGCATAGATTTTGCCTTATCCTCCATTTTCTTTAATACCTCTTCTGCCTTAACACCAAACAAGATATCATGCTGTAAAGGAGCATCCAATAATTTTACCTTAACGTGATCAGGTAAACCTTGTTCTTTTAACCAAGCATGCCTTCGAATCATAGATCCAGTAACTGCGGCTCTACAAGAAGCCTCTAATGAATCAAAACCACACTGCAGAGTATGTTTTCCCACTTGTTCAGCTGCATGCAATAAATCCTGCATTTCCTTATAGTCAGGACTTTCTGAGCTGGTAAGCATTTTCTGTTTTAACAAAGACATTAAATAATGTTGGTATTTAAGCATGTGGAACTGGCAATTTAAAGCCCTTACTGCTAAAGTTGCAGAAGTGTAAACTTTTTTCCCCCCATCTATCTAATGCTCTAGAATCCCTGTCAGAGGGAACTGGATTTTTAGCTGCGGAAGCCTTTACCCCTTTGGGACCCTGGAAAATAGTTTCTGGGTCAGCAGCAGGGTTTTTATAAAGAAATTTGTGAGAGTCAGGGACTCTGTAGTACCTATCTGGCTTGACTGGTGCTGGGGGCAAAGAATCAGGGGTTAAACTGGATTCAGAGAAAGTACAGTTTTGTACCTACCATAAATGTAGATGTTCGAGTGCGCATACAGCTGCAGTCATCACACTTGGGTTATCCTGCCGTCAGGCGGGTCCTTGGTCGGCCGAATTCCAAAGTCTAGGTCCGGCGTCGGTTGTCGTCGCTTCTTCCCTGACGTCAGTGCGGCAGGGGTATAAAAGAGGAAGCAGACGTCATTTTCTTCAGTTTTTCTTGCCCCAGATGTCAGGTGCCCCCAGAAGGGAAGGCAATACATGATGTTATGCAAACATACATAAGTAGATAAATCAAAACAGTAGTTGCAAGCAAATACACCATAAAGGAATACCCCAAATAGGTTGTATGTAAAAGGTGTTTGTCATAAGCCCTGTCCTAAGAGGGGATGGAGGGAGGGTAGCCTGGACTGCAGATGTATGCGCACTCGAACATCTACATTTATGGTAGGTACAAAACTGTACTATGTTCATCGCACATACAGTTGCAGTCATCACACTTGGGTAGAATCCCAAAGCTAAGTAAGGGTGGCTGGTACTAAGCGGAATTAGGAGGGGCTAGAATGCCCTGCAGTACTGCTGTGGCAAAGCCCGCTCTAGATTTTGAGTATAGTGGAAGTTAGTAGTGCTTGGTGAAAATGTGCACTGAACTCCAAGTAGCTGCTTCCAAAATGTCCTTGGTAGGGACCCCCCTGAGGAAAGCTGCTGAGGTAGCTGTAGCCCTGATGGAGTGGGATCTGATGTACACAGGCACTGATTTTCCATGAAATGAATAACAAAAGCGTATGCAGTGGGCTATCCATTTTGAAATAGTCTGTTTAGAAATAGCCTTTCCTAGAGCACCTGTAGCACAGGACACAAAGAGCTGCTCAGATTTCCTGAATGACTTTGTTCTGTCCAAGTAATAACGAAGTTGCCTGTGAATGTCCAAGGAGTGTAGTAGCCTCTCCCCTTTGTTCTGTGGATTTGGATAAAAGGTAGGTAAATGAATAGTCTGATTCAAAGCCACAATGGATACTACCTTTGGCATGAAGGTAGGGTTGGTTCGTAAGGAAACCCTGTCCTTATGGAAAATGATGAATGGTTGCACAGCCATGAGGGCCTGTAGCTCCGAAACCCTGCGTGCTGAGGTAATAGCCAGAAGCAAGGCTGTTTTCCACAAGTATTGTAGCTCTGCTGAAGAAGCCGGCTCAAAAGGAGGCAGTGTCAGCTTCTCCAATACAAAGTTGAGGTCCCAAGCTGGAGCTGGTGGTTTCCGTTGGGGTTTTATATTTTTTGCCCCTCTGAGGAACTGCCTTAATAGAGGATGTGAGAATAAAGGAGGATTCGTATTGTATTGTGCTGAAATGGCTGAAGCGTGGATCTTGATGGAAGAGAAGGAAAGGCCACTGTTTAACATCTTAGCTAGGTACTGTAAAATCTGAGGTATATTTATTACCCAAGGATTCTGGCCCTTTGCTTGATTCCAGGAACAAAATAGTTTCCATTTGGTGGAGTAGGTTTTTCTAGTAGAGGGTCTCCTGGCCTCCAAGATGACATCTTGTACCTCCTTGGAGAGGAGAGTCTGTTGGCAAATTAAGGTATTTTCCATGCAGCTAGATTTAGAGTTCTGAGTTAGCTGTGAAGGGTCTTGTAGTTGTGCTGGGACAACAGAAGAGGAACTTGAGGTAGGATCCATGGTGGTGAGTGTGACAGGCTCTTTAGGAGAGGATACCAATGCTGTCGTGGCCAGTCTGGAGCAATGAGAATCATTTGTGGCCTCTCTGCTCTGGTTTTTAATAGGACTTTGGTCAGTAGAGGTAGAGGCGGGAAGGCATAGACTGTCAATGCTGTCCAATTGAAAGAGAGTGCGTCCATTTTCCAGGCCTGTGGATGATAGGTCCTTGAGCAGAATTTTTCCAACTGGTAATTTCTGTGGGTAGCAAATAGATCTGTGTCTGGCTGAACCCATGCTTGAGTTATCATTGAGAAGACTTGTGGATGTAACTTCCATTAGTGTGGGTCTGTCATATTTCTGCTTAAGTTGTCTGCCAGTGTGTTGTCCTTCCCTGGCAGGAATTGTGCCTGTAGTTGAACTTGTAATTCCAATGCTGTGTTCCACAGGGTCATAGCTTGCCTGCACAGGGGGCATGAATGCGTCCCTCCCTGTTTATGTACCACATGACTGTGGTGTTGTCTGTCCTTATTAATACCTAGCCCGGATGCAGTAGGTCCTTGAAGGCCATAAACGCATTTTGCACAGCTAGCATCTCCTTTTGGTTGATGTGTAGGTGCATCTGTTTTTGGGACCATTTTCCTTGGATGCACTGATCTGCCATGTGTGCTCCCCAGGCGTAGTCTGAGGCATCTGTTGTGATGATTTGACTTGCTTGTGGTATACAGAAAGGGAGACCCGTGTTTCTTTGGCATGCTTGAGCCCACCACAAAAATTCCTTTTGAAGGCATGGAATGAGTGGTAAAATTGTTTCCAAGCTGTGGCTGTGTTGAGACCATAAGTTCTTTAGAGGTACCATTGTAGTTTCCTCATATGCAGCTTTGCAAATGGTATTAGTAGGATGCAAGATGTCATGAACCCCAGAGCCTGCAGGATTTTCCTTGCAGTTAGCCTGGTTAAAGTTGCCATTTTGTTGAAGTATTGAGACAGTTGCCCTTGTTTGTCTGGCGTGAGGTAGGCCATCTGGGGCAGTTGTATTTAAGCTGGCACCCAGGAAAATTATCTGTTGAGAGGGTATTACTTTTGATTTCTTTTTGTTCACTGTGTACCCCAGGCAGTTTAACAGTTTTATCACAAACGCCAGATGCTGCAATAGAATGTCCTTGCTGTCCGCTTGGATCAGGCAGTCGTCCAGATATGGGTAGATTTGTATTCCTCATTGTCTGCAGAAAGCAATTACTGATGCCAGGCATTTCGTAAACACTCTGGGCACAGTAGATAAGCCAAAGGGCAATGCAGAGAATTGATAATGGGTTGAACCTGCAAGAAATCTGAGGTATCTTCTGCAATCTTGTCTGATAGGGACATGCAGGTATGCCTCCTTGAGGTCCAACGTTACCAGCCAAGACTCCTTGCCCAACATGGGAAGCTGCTGCTGTAATGTGAGCATCTTGAATTTTGGTACCTCTAGATATGTGTTTAGAATAGACAGGTCTAAGATGGGTCTCCAATCTTTGTCCTTCCTTGGTACCAGAAATAGTCGAATAAAAACCTTGACCTTGTTCTTTTGCAGGTACCTCTTGAATTGCTCTCATATCCATGAGAGCGGAAATTTGTTTTTGTGCCTCTGCCCATTGATTTTGTGGCAGGTTTGGCATGCCTCTCATTTTTGGAAGGGTGTGAAAGTGGAACCTGTAGCCTCTGTCTATAATATCCAGAATCCATTTGTCCTTTGTAACAATGTGCCAGTTTTTTGAAAATAAGGCCAGTTTTCCGCCCAAAGGTGCTGCCATTATAGCTTTGTTTGGCAGGCATAGGGGAAAGTCATTGCGTCTGTTTTCTAAATGACTGTGGTCTATCTTCTCCACCTCTTGGGGCTGGTGCTTGCCACTGCCTAGCTCTGTAAGATCCTTGAGGTTGTCCTCTACCCCTTGGGCGTCTGTATCTACCCCTTTGGGGTCTGTCCATGGCTGGAAAGGACCAATTTTTTGAAGGCCAGTTTCTGCTGAAGCGTGGAGGCTGCACCTGCAAGAAATCTTTAACTTTGCATAGATTTCGCTTTTTCCTCCATTTTCTTTAGTACCTCCTCAGCTTTAACACCGAACAATACATCTTTTTGTAGTGGTGCATCTAATAACTTTGCTTTGACATGATCTGGTAAGGTTTGCTCTTTGAGCCAAGCATGTTTACGTATGACAGACCCCGTGACAGCAGCTCTACATGAGGCCTATAAAGCATCAAAACCACACTGTAAGGTATGTTTCCCCACTTGTTCTGCTCCATGCAACAAATCCTGCAACTCTTTCAAATCTGGTGGTTCTGTTTGTGTCATTTTGCTTTTCAGCTGAGATAGCAAGAACTGCTGGTACTTTAACATATGAAATTGACAGTTTAATGCCCTCATGGTTAAAATGGCTTATATATACACCTTTTTCCCCCACCTTTCTAATGCTCTGGAATCTCTCTCTGAAGATAAAGGGTTTTTAGCAGTAGAGGCCTTAATCCCCTTGGGACCCTGAAAAATAGTTTCTGGGTCAGCAGTAGGGCTTTTATAAAGGAACTGGTGAGAATCAGGAACCCGGTAATATCTGTCTGGTTTAACAGGGGCAGGAGGTAGAGAGTCTGGATTAAGACTGGCTTCTGCGTACACATCATCCAAAATATCTAAGACAGGAGGAATAGCCAGGGGCCTATGCTGGGGAAGCAGCAGAAATTCCCTGAGCCTTTTCTTGGAATCTGAGTAATCTTGGCCTTCCCAGTGGAAGGGCTCTCTCAATTTATGTAGGGTTTTCCCCAAAAGAGTAGTCCTTAGTGGGGGGGGAGACCGAGGGAATAGACTCCTCAGCATCAGAGTCTTCAAATGGGGAATAGGCGTAATCCTGGTCCTCAGAAAGGTCTGAGGTAATAGAAGCCTGGTCTGAGGAAGGGTAGTCTTCCCTCCAACCTGGGTCTCTTGTCTGAGGGGGGTTGAGAACCCCTGATGAGTGTAAGCAAATCCTCAGCCATTTTAAGCATCTGTTTTTTAGGCATGGGGCCTTGAGAGGGGGTCTGAGGACCCTGTTTTTTAATTTTCATTGGAGCTTTAGATTTAGTGAACGATTTAGTAGAGAAGGTGGTAGGCCTGAAAACGCCTTCAGAAATGGCAGGCCTCGCCAAACTTTCCGTTTCTCCGCCAAGAGTGGCGTCGGTATCTGCAGTGGGAATGGGGACCGAGGAACCTGCGACCTCGGGTGCTGAAGTAGCCGGTAAAATAGTTTCATCTGTAGTCAGGGGCTGCGTAGGCGCCTCGCTGAGAACTGGTGAACCGGTGGTCGGCCTTGGCGTGATCTCAGTACTCAGTGCAGGCCTCGGATGTCTGTCCTTATTCCTTGCGTTTTTTGCCTAAAACTGGCGTCTGAATATCAAACGACATGATATAATTAAATTTTTTGCCAAAATAATGAAGGGCGAACTCCGCCTGGCGCTTAATAGTGCGCTTGTTAAACCTAGCACAAAAACGGCAGGCCGAGACGTCGTGGTCTGGCCCTAAGCAAGGTATACAGTAAGAGTGAAAATCCTTATGGGGTATTTGCTTCCCACAAGAAATGCAATTATTAACTTTGTCTGACATCGGTCTGAGGCAAGAAACGTTTCCCCAACTGGGTACTTAGCTTTAAAGACTTCGGCTGAAATACTTTTCATAAATCTCAGGAGCTAGCCGACCGGCACTTGCGAACCGCTTCTGCATCGGGCACCGCGCAGCAAGAAAGACTGAAGAAAATGGCGTTGGCTGCCTCTTTTATACCCCTGCCGCACTGACGTCAGGGAAGAAGCGACGACAGCCGACGCCGGACGTAGACGGCCGACCGAGGACTTGCCTGATGGCAGGATAATCCAAGTGTGATGACTGCAGCTGTATGCACGATGAACATCACATTATCCACAATATCTACCACAGGCGGAAGAGCAAGGTCCTGTGCTGAGGAGATGAAAGAAAATCTCTAAGCCTTTTCTTGGATTCTGAATAATCCTGGCTCTCCCAATGGAAATGCTCCCTCATGGTATGTAAAGTTTCCCCAAAAGAGTAATCCTCAGGAAAAGAGGCTGAAGGGATTGATTCTTCAGCATCAGAGTCCTCATAGGGGGGTAAAGAGTATCCCTGGTCTGAAGAGGAATCAGAAGAAATGGAAACCTGGTCAGAGGAATCATAGTCTGTATCCTGCCTAGGCCTTTTATCAGGAGGGGGATGGGAAACACTGATCAGAGTAATTAGGTATTCGCCCATTTTCAGCATCTGTTTTTTTAGGCATGGAGGCCTGTCCAGGTGAATGCTGTACTTGTTTCTTTGTCTTTAATGGAGTTTTAGACTTGGCTGTTGTTTTGATGGTAAGCTGTGAAGGTCTGAAAACACCCTCAGAAGCCGATGCCTGCTCAGCGGCTCCGGACCCATCTGAGGAGTTAATTTCCGCAGGCCCAATACCTTGAGTTTCCAGAGGCCTAGTGATCTCCACATGGGAGTCAGAGGCTGCCTGTGGCTCTGAGGTAGCGGGTGTCAGGGGCTGCGAAAGCGCCTCACTGAGAACCAGCGAACTGGTGACTGGTCTAGAAGAGGTTTCCTCGTCAGTTTTGGACCTCGGATGCCTGTCCTTATCTTTGTCTTTGCGTTTCTTGTGTATTCCAGTCGTCGGTTGTTCCGACGGCATCGTATAATTGAACCTTAGGCCAAAATAATGGCGTGCAAAATCAAACCGGCGTTTAATAGTGTGCTTGTTAAATTTAGCAGAAAAGCAACAACTAGTGATGTCATGGTCTGGGCCTAGGCAAGGAATACAGTAAGAATGAAAATCCTTATGAGGTATTTGCTTCCCACAAGAAATGCAATTATTAACTTTTACTGACATCGGTCTGAGGCAAGAAAAAGTTTCCCCAACGGGGTACTTAGCTTTATTGAAGACTTCGGTTCTGAAATTCGAATTCGAAAATCTCAGGAGTCGGCCGACCGGCACTTGCGAACTGCTTTTGCTTCAGGCACCGTGTGGCAAGAAAGACTGAAGAAAATGGCGTCTGATGCATCTTGTATACCTCTGGCGCACTGACGTCAGTGAAGAAGCGACAGCAACCAACGCCGGAACAAGACTTTGGAACTCTGGCCGACTGCGGGACCGCCCGACGGCAGGATAACCCAAGTGTAATGACTGCAGCAATGAAACACAAACATCTGCTTTGGGCTCCACAGCAACAATGACTGATATAATGGTGTCGGCTGCCCTGCTTTATACCCCTGACGACCTGACTCAAGTCTTCAAGCGACAGCAACCAACGCAGAAAACCTAAGTCTCTGGTATTCAGGCCGGCAGAGGGCTACCGCAGCAGCGATAACCCAAATGTGAGACTGCAACAGTGAAACACGAAGAACATCACTGCCTTGGCCGAAAGGATGTTATCAAGATCACCCTCTATCCATCCTCCTCGAGCATGATTAGTAACCTGGGGATGAGAAGCATGGGAGGGAATGTGTATAAAACCAGACAAGTCCATGGGAAGGAAATGACATATGTCCTCTAAACCTGGCTCTCTTTGCCCCTTGAACAGTACCTTGGTATCTGCCCATTTTGATCTAGAGGTACAAAAGTCTACTTATGGAACAACCCACAACCTTGTGATTTTGGTAAAACTGACTTAAGCATTCATTTGTGACAGCCTAAAGCAGACCTGCTCAAGTTGTCTACTAGACTGTTGTCTTTCCCTAGGAGGTCCCATAGTTTGTGCTATTTCCCAGAGCTGCATGGTTAGGCAGCAAAGCTTGTAAGAGTAGGTAACTCCCTGTTTTTGTACCACATGACTGTCGTGTCAGTCCTTATGAAAAGCATTCCTAGTTTGCACAACTGTTTGAATGCTATCAGGCCCCTGTAAACATTCATTTTCTTTAGGACTGATATGTTTTAGAGGAGTATTGCTGGGTCTCACTGCTCCTGTACTTATCGAGCACCTTCAGTGCACACCTCAGGCCAGGTCTGAGGAGCTTGACACCATAATCTGGTCACACCACTGTAAGGCAGGATTATCTCCACTCTGACAATTCTTTTAGGTATGGGAGAAGCTTTGTTTTGAAACTTAAAAAGAGTGCCTCTTCTGAAACCACACTTACTTAGTACCACTGTATTTTCTTAATGTGCAACTGGGTAAGGGGAATCATGAGGAAGCACGACAAAATGAACCCCAGAGTACTGGGGACATCTCTGGCTGTCACCGACACCTGCAGGTGAAGATTTTGAAAGCATGTTGTTAGGTAGAGGACCACACGTCCTTAGTACCACTGTATTTTCCTCATGTGCAACTTGGTAAGGGGAATCATCAGGATGCACAATACAATGAACCTCTCTGTCACCACTACTTACAGGTGAAGTTTTTGGAAGCATGCTATTAGGTAGAGAACCTTGTTAGCGGGGTGGGCGACATTTGTTCTTCTGAATCTAGCACGGTCCCTAAGAACACCAATCTCCAAGGGGGGGTTAGAGAAACTCAGATTTGAAAAGGTGAACATGGTAAGATTTAGGAAAGCTTGCAGTTCCTCCATGGATAAAGTCTGAATAAGGCAGTCATCTAGATGGGGTAAAGTTGCACACCCCTTGTCTTGCAATGTGCAACTACTGGAGCTAGACATTTTGAAAACACCCTGGGATCAGTAGATAAGCCAAAGAGCAGTGCACAGAACTGGAAGAGTTTCCCCACCTGCCCTGAAAGAGAGGTACCTGTTGTGCAGCTTGTAATGGGGACGTGGAGTTAGGCATCCTTTACATCTAAGGTGACCATGAAGTTTTGAGGGAATACCAGAGGCAAAAGGCTTTATAGGCTAAACATTCTGAACTTAATGAAGGGATATCTATAAATTCTGCCCTGACTGGCCTTTCCAGAAAATCGCTATGCCCTTTAACCTCATTATTGCAAATTACTGGCCAGTACTGTTCCTGACTTGTGCAGGCCGGCAAATATTTTACTCGTACATAAAAAAGGATCAGATGATCCAGTAAGTCTGATATCACTTATGGGTTAAGTATATCGAGAAGTGTTTATCACGACTTAACATCCATGAGAACATATGTGCACTTGTTGATATTAATTGCCTTGGCTTCAAGAGGAAATGATAGACTTTTACCAATCTTACTAGATTTTATGTAACTGTTAGTGAGGCTTAGACTATGGGTTATATACTTAGATCTACCAAAGGCTTTTCACATTATCCCTCATGAAACAATATATAATTCCCTGGGTAATGCACAAGATAAATCCTTATTTCTGAATGGGCTAGGTGCTAAAAGACCTGGACAAAGATGTCAACAAAATAAAGTTCACAGCCACTTTTCAAAATGGTTGGAGACTGCTACTGGAGTAACACGGGGGGGGGGGGTCTTGTTTTAGGTCCTACACTGTTCATCTTCATATTTTCATTTATGCGTTATGACATTTATGCAGTTTACCTAAAACTACCTTTCTGGTGGTTATCCCTTGCTCTCTCAAAATATGAGCCTGTAAACTCTGTTCTCCTCCTCCTGATGTTAAGAATGAACCAGCATAATAGGCACAGTCATCAGAAGCACCAAGAAAAGTCTGTGAAGGGGAATGCCCACAACTGGGATCTGGTGACCACAAACACACTTACTTTGTGCTTGGCGAAAAGAAAAACATGATCAGACAAATTCAACCTAAAGCTAAAAAACAAACAGAACTGCAGCATGAAGCCTCACACACAAAATATTGGAACTCTACTGACTTCTCTATCCATAGCAAGGAAAACTATATGTAGATCCCATCCATTCCATAGACCATGCGGAACATGACATGGGGTAGCAGTGCAGGTGGGACTGTTGGAAAATCTGAAACATAATTAGGTGTCTCAGCTCAGAGCAATTCCCTATAGTAAGGGCCCATTACAAGAAATGCAAATGAATGTATCCAGCTGCTGAACGACTGAAGTAAAACACCAAAGGTAATTCCTCTGCAAGCATAAGAGGAATGCTTAACAATAAAGGGCACCACACAAGTGAATATAGACCAAAAAAGATACGCTGCAAGTAAAAACAGGACCTGGAAATGAAATGACCACATACTTTCGTAACTGCAACCTTTACAGTCTATGCTACAGCTAACAGCACCACTTCCTTTTCCCCAGATACATGACCACTTGGAATCACAGTAACAACTTTGCTGAGTATATACTTATGACCGCATGATAAAACAAGGACTGTTTTTGGTTTACAGCATATCTGTTCAATAACGTAAAAGCCAAGATAAAGCCTTAATTAAAAAGGAACCTTTTCTTTGATACAGTTTCTTGCAAACTGACCTAGTTTCACCTTGGTGTTGCTATCCATGGATTTGTAAATCAGAGTCTATCTACACTAGAAGCTCAGTACTGACAAAGTTCATGTGAATGTATGCACTTGTGTATTTACCTTTAAAGCTTACTAAGGGTTAAAACTGGATAACTGAACATCTGCCCAATGAAGAAGAGAAGGGACAGACCTCCACTGTGAAACCAATGGCAGATGTTTAAAGTCTGTTTGAGAAGAGGAAACTACTTTCCCAGGGGAAGATAGAGTTTTGATCTGGCTGGAAGCTAATGGAATTCAGGGAATTTTTTCTTTCCTACCGACATATCATATGAACCATACTGACAAGCTGTCACTTATGACCATATTTAAACCATCTGGTTTTCTTGATGTATACCAAGTAATTAACTATTATGACATGTTGCTGCAAATAAAGAATAGTTGCGTAAAATCTTACCATAACCATTGATGTTCTTCTCTTCCATGTTGCAATATTCTTACTGTGGGATCCTCAGCCTCAGGTGACCCAAACGTCAGCTCCTATACAAAAGTTTAAGCATGGTTGCTGCTGGTGCGTGGGACATCACATGTAGGGCCATAAACCAGGGACCTTAAATGTGACATCTGCACGCACAGATCTCAGAACTGACTGCCCATTCAGACAGTAGTCTAGGTATTGCCAAATGGTGTCCCCCAGACCAGTGAAATGCAACTGACTGCCCAGTGTGAGCACAGTCTAGGTAGCGCTCTATGACACCCCATAGACAGGTTGAAGGTAATGCTGGGGGGTAAGTGGGAGAGAAGGAAAGTACAGTTGTGTACACTTACCATAAATGTAGATATGTTCGAGTGTATTCACTGTTGCAGTCATTACCATTTGGGTAATCTGCTGACAGGTTGCCCTCAGTCGGCCTGATTAACAAATTCTTGGGTCCTGCGTCAGTTGCTGTCCCTTCTTCCATGATGTCAGGGGTATAAAACATGCAGCAGACACCATTTTTATCAGTTTTTCTTGCCCCAGATGTCAGGTGCCCCCAAATGGGGAGAAAAATATATATATTTATATATGCATGTAATTTAGAACACAAAAAATATACCTCCAAATAAAAACAAATACAACAAAAAGGCTTTTGAGCATAGCAAAAGAAAGAAGATGTATAAAAAGATAAAAGTAGGAGGCTGGCGGGTGGGTAACCAGGACAGCAACAGTGAATACACTCGAACATCTACATTTATGGTAAGTGCACACAACTGTACTATGTTCTTCGCGTTTCACTGTTGCAGTCATTACATTTGGGTAGAATCCCAAAGCTATGGTTGGGAGAATGGAATTATACAGTATTAGGAGCAGCTATAAGGCCCTGCAGGACAGCAGAGGCAAAGCCTGCTCTGGATTTAGAAAAGAGAGGTAAATGGTAATGTTTGGTGAACGTATGAACTGAGCTCCAGTTAGCAGCTTCTAGAATGTCTCTGGTAGGAACCCCTCTGAGAAAGGCTGCAGAAGTAGATACAGCCCTGGTGGAATGGGATCAGATCCCCTTGGGAAAAGGTTTACCATGATGCATGTAGCAGAAACGAATACAATGGCTTATCAATTTTGAAATAGTCTGCTTTGAAATAGCCTTTTCCTCTGCCCCTGCAGCAAATGCCACCAGTAGTTGCTCAGATTTTCTTAGAGATTTTGTCCTGTTTAAGTAGAATTTTAGTTGTCTGTGTACATCCAATGAATGCAGAATCTGCTCCCCATTGTTCTGTGGATTAGGGAAAAAGTTGGCAGATGAATGGTCTGTAAGAGCCACACTAGATACCACTTTAGGCATGAAGGATGGATAGGTCCTGAGCAACACCCTGTCCGGGTAGAAAATAATAAAAGGCTCCATTGCCATGAGAACCTGTAGCTCTGAAATCCTTCTAGCTGAAGTGACTGCTAAAAGAAAAGCGGTCTTCCAAGAGAGAAATTTTATGTCTGCAGTAGCAGCCGGCTCAAAAGGAGGTAGGGTGAGCTTTTCCAACTTAAAATTGAGGTCCCATGCCAGAGTTGGTGCTCTCCTAGGAGATCTTAAATTTTTGGCCCCTCTGAGATACTGCTTTAGCAAGGGATGAGAAAAGAGGAGGCTCTGTATTGTAATGAGCTGAAATGGCAGAGGCATGGATTTTTATGGAAGAGAAAGATAGGCCCTTGTGAAGCATCTCAGTTAAATATTGCAGAATCTGAGGAATACTGGGCATTGCTGTGCTTATTCCTTGTGCCTGGTTCCAGGCACAGAATCTTTTCCATTTATCAGCATAAGATTTTCTAGTACTAGGCCTTCTAGCCTCCAAAATGACATCCATCACACGTTTGCTGAGCGATGCAACTGGTGAAATTAGTTGATTAGCCATGCTGCAAGATTCAGAGTTTGGAGCGGAGTGTGCAGAATTTGATAGTTCTGCTGAGACAGTAGAAAAGGTGTCTGAGGCAGGTACCACGGAGGAAGGTGTGACATTTTCTAGGAGTGGGTACCAGTTTTGGCGAGGCCAGTCTGGAGCAATCATTTATTTTTGTTTTTTCCTGTCTGACTTTTAGTAATACCTTGGAGAGCAAAGGCAGAGGGGGAAAGGCATAGACTGATATGTTTTTCCAGCTGAAGGATAGAGCATCCACTTTCCAAGCTTTGTTGTGATGGATTCTTGTGCAGAATTTGTCCAGCTGATAGTTTTGGGGTGAGGCAAAAAGATCTATGTCTTGACTCCTCCATTTGCGTATCAACATGCTGAAGATTTGTGGATCCAGTTTCCATTTGTGTGGGTCCTTAAGATTTCTGCTTAGTCTGCCAGAGTATTTAGCTTTCATGGCAGGAATTCAGCTTGTAGATGTATTTGGTAAGTCAAAGCTGTGTTCCACAAAGCCATGGCTAGTCTGCAAAGGGCTTAGGAATGAGTACCTCCCTGCTTGTTTATGTATCACATGACTGTGGTGTTGTCCATCTTTATCAGTAGGTGTCCTGGATGAAGAAAGTCCTTGAAGGCTGGCTGAGCATTCTGTACAACTAGCATCTCGTTCTGGTTAATATGCAGGTGCATTTGATTTGGGCTCCATTCGCCCTGAATGCATCTCCCCTGCCAGATGCGCCCCCCTCAATAATCTGATGCGTCTGTAGTCAGGGTTTTGGTTGGCAGGGGGTGGAATGAATGACAGTCCCTTGTTTTGGTGAAAGGCCTCTGCCCACCACAGGAACTCTTGCTGCAGGCAAGGAATGATAGGAATCATTGTTTCCAGGCTGTGACAATGTTGACTCCATAAGCTTTTTAGGTACCATTGAAGTTTCCTAATATGCAGTCTTGCATATGGAATTAGTAGAATGCAGGAAGCCATGAACACCAAGGCCTGCAGAATTCGTCTTGCAGATAACTGGGTTTTTGTGGCCACTTGTAAGTAATAATTGGATTTGTTTTTCTGGCGTAAGATAAGTCACCTGGGCAGTTGTATTCAAGCTTGCACCTAGGAATGTAATTATTTGAGAGGGTACCAGTTGTGATTCCTTTTCGTTTATGGTGTACCCTAGGCAAGTTACAAGCCTTTTTACTAACGCCAGATGCTATAGAAGAGTGTCCTTGTTTTCTGCCTGAATTAGACAATCGTCCAGATAAGGATAAATATGAATGTTTCTTTGTCTGCAAAATGCAATTACTGGTGCCAGGCACTTTGTGAAAACCCTGGGCGCAGTAGATAAGCCAAAGGGCAGTGCAGAAAAAGTACAGTTTTGTACCTACCATAAATGTAGATGTTCGAGTGTTCACACTGCCGCAGTCATTACATTTGGGTTAGCCTGCCGTCAGGCGGTCCCGCAGTCGGCCAGAGTTCCAAAGTCTTGGTCCAGCGTCGGTTGCTGTTGCTTCTTCCCTGACGTCAGTGTGCCAGGGGTATACAAGATGCATCCGACGCCATTTTCTTCAGTTTTTCTTGCCCCAGATGTCAGGTGCCCCCAAGCAGGTAGGCAATACATATTGCTAATAAAAAATATACATATAAAATAACAACAATATCTTCAGTTACAAGCAAATACACCACAAAGGTTGTATGGGATAGAAAGGTATAGACAAGTCCAGCTAGTTCAGAGGGGATGGAGGGAGGGTAACCTGGACTGCAGCAGTGTGAACACTCGAACCTCTACATTTATGGTAGGTACAAAACTGTACTATGTTCATCGTGTTACACTGCTGCAGTCATTACACTTGGGTAGAATCCCAAAGCTAAGGTTGGGTGGCTGGTCTATAAAGAGGTAGGATTGGCTATGAGGCCATGCAGAACTGCAGTGGCAAATCCTGCTCTGGATTTAGAGTAAAGAGGCAGGTGGTAATGCTTGGTAAAGGTGTGTACTGAACTCCAAGTTGCAGCCTCCAAAGTTTCCTTGGTAGGTACTCCTCTGAGAAAGGCTGTTGAAGTGGCTGTTGCCCTGGTGGAATGGAGCCTAATGTTATTTGGGACCGATTTTCCATGCTGTGGGCAGCAGTAACGAATACAGTGTCCTATCCATTTGGATACAGTCTGCTTTGAGATAGCCTTGCCCTGTGATCCTGCAGCATATGCCACAAACAGTTGCTCAGTTTTCCTGAAAGCTTTTGTTTTGTCCAAGTAGAAGCGTAGCTGCATGTGTATGTCCAAAGAATGCAGAAGTTTCTCCACTTTATTCTGGGGGTTTGGATAAAAAGTTGGAAAATGGATGGTTTGGTTAAGAGCCACACTAGATACCACCTTTGGCATAAAGGTAGGGTTGGTCCTTAAAGAAACCCTGTCCTGATGAAAAATTATAAAAGGTTCCACTGCCATTAATGCCTGTAGCTCTGAGACTCTTCGTGCTGAAGTTACTGCCAGGAGCAGAGCTGTTTTCCATGATAAAAATTTTAGATCGGCTGTACTGGCTGGCTCAAAAGGTGGTAAGGTCAGTTTTTCCAAAATGAAATTGAGGTCCCAAGTTGGTGTTGGTGCTCTCCGGGGCGGTCTTACGTTTTTAGCCCCTCTGAGGTACTGCTTTAGCAAGGGATGAGAGAATAAAGGAGGATCCATGTTGTAATGTGCTGAAATGGCAGAGGCGTGGATCTTAAATTGATGACAAGGGTAGGCCTCTGTCCAGCATCTCAGTTAACTATTGTAAAATCTGAGGAATGTTTGGAAGAAGATGGTCAAGGCTTTGAGCCTGGTTCCAGGCGCAGAATCTCTTCCATTTTTCTGAGTAAGCTTTCCTGGTGCTAGGCCTCCTGGCCTCCAAAATGACATCTATAACAGCTTTAGAGAGAGGTGTTGCCTGTTTGACTAATGAATCTGCCATGCAGCCAGGTTTAAGGTTTTGAGCTGACCGTGCAGGATCTGATTGTTTTGTTGAGTCAGAAGGTGTGGAATTTGAGGCAAAATCCATGGTGGGCCTTGAGCCAAGTTCCTTAAGATAGGGTACCAGTGCTGGCGTGGCCAGTCTGGAGCAATCAGGATCATCTGTGGTTTTTCTTGTCTGGCTTTTAGGAGTACCTTTGAAAGGAGAGGCAGTGGCGGGAAGGCATAAACTTTTAGGTTTTTCCAGCTGAACAAGAGAGCATCCACTTTCCATGCTTGTTTGTGATAAGTCCTTGTGCAGAATTTTTGTAGTTGGCAATTCAGTGGGGAGGCAAAAAGATCTATGTCTGGGCATCCCCATTTTTGCGTTACCATGCTGAAGATTTGTGGATTCAATTTCCATTCGTGAGGGTCCATGATATTTCTGCTTAGATAGTCTGCCAGAGTATTTTTCTTTCCTGGCAGGAATTGTGTTTGCAGGTGAACATGATACGTTAGAGCTGTGTTCCAGAAGGTCATGGCTTGCCTGCATAGAGGATAAGAATGAGTGCCCCCTTGCTTGTTTATGTACCACATTACTGTGGTGTTGTCTGTCTTTAGTAATAATTGTCCTGGATGCAGAAGGTCCTTGAAAGCTGTTAGGGCATTTTGAACAGCCAAAATATCTTTTTGCTTGATGTGAAGATGCATCTGGTCTGTGGTCCACTTGCCCTGAATGCATTTTCCTGCCATGTCTGTTCCCCAGGCGTAATCCGAAGCATCTGTTATTCGAGTTTGCCTGGCTGTGGGTAGGGTAAAAGGCTGACCCTTGTTTAGGCGACATGCCTGTGCCCACCATCGAAACTCCTGTTGTAGGCAGGGAATCATTGGTATTACTGCTTCTAAACTGTAAGAGTGCCGAGTCCAAATACTTTTTAGGTACCACTGTAATTTCCTCATATGCAGTCTGGCATATGGTATTAGTAGTATGCAGGATGCCATGAATCCCAGGGCCTGCAGAATTTTTCTTGCAGGGAGATGGCACTTTTTTGCCAGTAATTGAAAATATTGAGTTAGTTGAACTTGTTTGTCTGGCGTGAGGTAAACCATCTGGGCCTTTGTATTTAAGCTGGCACCCAGGAATATTATCTGTTGTGAGGGCACTAGTTTTGACTTCTCATTTACTGTGTACCCTAGAGAAATTAGCAACCTTTTTACAAATGCCAGATGCTGTGGAAGAATGTCCTTTGTCTCTCTCTGCTTGAATGAGGCAGTCATCCAGGTATGGATATATTTGAATTCCTTTTAGTCTGCAAAATGCAATTACTGGTGCCAGGCACTTTGTGAAGACCCTGGGCGCAGTAGATAAGCCAAAGGGCAGTGCAGAGAATTGGTAGTGCATTGTACCAGCTTTGAATCTGAGGTATCCTCTGCAATTTTGTCTGATAGGGACATGCAGGTATGCCTCTGAGGTCCATAGTAACAAGCCAAGCCTTCTTGCCCAGCATGGGTAGAAGCTGCTGTAATGTCAACATTTTGAATTTCAGAATATCCAGTTAAGTATTCAGAATTGAAAGGTCTAGTATGGGCCTCCATGCCTTGTCCTTTCTGGGGACCAGGAAGAGTTTTGAGTAAAATCCTTGTCCTTGCTCCTGTTGTGGTACTTTTTGAATAGCTCTCATGTCCATGAGGGCTGAAATTTGTTTTTGTGCCTCTGCCCATTGATTTTGTGGCAGGTCTGGCATTCCTTTTAGCCTTGGTAAAGTATGAAAGTGGAACCTGTAACCTTGAGACACAATATTCAGAACCCATTTGACTTGGGTGATTGTTTGCCAGTTTTGAGAAAAAAGTGCTAGTTTTCCCCCTAAGGGGGCTTCCAAAAGGGAAGTGCTTGGCGTACGAAGGGGAAAGTCATTGTGACTGTTTCCTGTAAGGTTGAGATTTGTCCTCACCTCCTTTTGGGGTTGAGGTGCCCCACTGTCGTTGTCTGTTTCAGCCTTGGGGTTGAGATCTGCCTCTTGGGTGTCTGTATCTGCCTCTCTGTGGCCTGTCTGACACCGGAAAGGACCAATTCTTTGTTGGCCAATTTCTGCTAAATCGAGGTGTAAGAAATCCTTGACTGTTTGCATAGATTTAGCTTTATCCTCCATTTTCTTTAACACCAAACAAGGTATCATGCTGTAAAGGAGCATCCAATAATTTTGCCTTAACATGATCAGGTAAACTCTGTTCTTTTAACCAAGCATGTCTTCGAATCACAGAACCTGTAACTGCGGCTCTACAAGAGGCCTCTAAAGAATCAAAACCACATTGCAGAGTATGTTTTCCCACCTGTTCAACTGCATGCAATAAATAGTACAGTTTTGTACCTACCATAAATGTAGATGTCCGAACTGGATAGCATCTGCAGTCATAACAAATGGGTTGTCCTGTCGTCAGGCAGCCCTTCGGTCGGCCGGATTCCAAAGTCTGGGTCCGGCTTCGGCTGATGTCGCACTTCACCCGACGTCATCTCTGCTGGTCTTCGGGTATAAAGGCATCAGCCGACGCCATTTTCCTCAGTGTTTCTTGCCCCAGATGCCAGTTGCCCTCTTGGAAGGCTAAATTTTGGATAAATGCCAATGTTTCCAAAAAGGTAGAAGGCAAACACAAAAAATAAGCATGTATGTACATATATACAAACAAATACACCATAAGAGACTCCCCCCCAGCTAGCTATTAGGAGGGTAAATACCCTAGGAGTACCACAGAGGGAAGGAGGGTGGGTAATCCTGACTGCAGATGCTATCCAGTTTGGACATCTACATTTATGGTAGGTACAAAACTGTACTATGTCCTTCATGGATGCATCTGCAGTCATAACAAATGGGTAGAATACCATAGCCAAACTAGGGGTGGAGGAAGAAAAATTATGGTGTAGTTAGGACCCCTTGCAGTACAGCAGTGGCAAACCCTGCTCGGGATCTAGAGTATAGAGGTAAATTATAATGCTTGGCAAATGTATGCACGGAGGTCCAAGTAGCCGCCTCAATAATGTCCTTGGTTGCCACTCCTCATAAGAAAGCTGTGGTAGTGGCTGTAGCCCTTGTAGAATGAGGTCTTATGTTCTGTGGAATTGGTTTTCCATGGTAGGAGTAACAGAATCTTATGCAATTTCCTATCCATTTGGAGACTGTCTGTTTGGAAATTGCTTTTCCTTCCCTTCCTGTTGCATAGGCTACTAAAAGCTGGTCAGTTTTTCTGTTACTTTTGGTTCTGTCCAGGTAGTAGCGTAACTGCCTATGTACATCCAAGGTATGCAGCAGTCTTTCCGCCCTGTTCTGTGGATTGGGAAAGAAGGTAGGTAGGTGGATTGCCTGGTTTAAAGACACTCTGGATACCACCTTAGGCATAAATGTAGGATTAGTTCTCATGGACACCCTATCTTGATGGAAGATTAGGAAGGGTTGCACTGCCATTAAGGCCTGTAGTTCCGAAACCCTCCTTGTTGAGGTAATTGCCAGTAGGAAAGCAGTTTTCCATGACAGGTGTTGCAGATCTGCTGTTGCTGCTGGTTCAAACGGAGGGAGTGTCAACTTTTCTAGCACAAAGTTCAAGTCCCATGCTGGTAATGGTGGTTTCCTAGGAGGTTTTACATTCTTGATCCCTCTGAGGAACTGCCTGAGTAGAGGATGCGAAAAGACAGGTGGATCGAAGCTGTATTCTGCTGAAATAGCTGATGCATGTATCTTGATGGAGGAATAGGACAGGCCTGTATGTAGAAGCTCTGCCAAGTACTCCGGAATGTTAGCAATATCTATGTTCGACACATCTTTTCCTCTTTCAGTACTCCAAATGACAAACCTTTTCCATTTTCCTGCATAGTTCCTTCTTGTTGAAGGTCTGCGGGCTTCAAGGATAATGTCTTTAACCCTTTGGGAAAGGTCTGGGTTAGTTGCTGCTATGTGATGTTCCAGGCAGTCAGTTGCAAGGTTTTAGGTTTGGATGCATGATGTTGTAGTTGTTCTGAGTTAACATCAAAGGCATCAGGGTATTGACCACATTCTCCCGAGACATGCTCCTCAGCAATGGGTACCAGTGTTGTCTTGGCCAATTCGGAGCTATCAGGATTATCCTTGGACGTTCCTCTTTGATTTTCAGTAGTACCTTGTGCATCAAGGGAAGAGGTGGAAATGCATATGCTGTTAGGCCTTTCCAGCTGAAGGATAGAGTCCACCTTCCATGCAAGTGGGTGGAATGTCCTTGTGCAGAATTTTTTGAGCTGGTGATTGAGTGGGGATGCGAATAGATCTATTTGTGGCATTCCCCATTTCTTTGTGATGGTCTTGAAGATGTCCGGGTGTAGCATCCATTCGTGAGCATCCGAGGTGGTTCTGCTTAACATGTCTGCTAGGGTGTTCTCTTTACCCGGCACAAATATTGCCTGTAACTGTATGTTGTAGCCGAGAGCCAGATTCCAAAGGTCCAAAGTCATTCTGCATAGGGGGTATGAATGAGTGCCTCCCTGTTTGTTGATGTACCACATGACTGTGGTGTTGTCTGTCCTTATCAAATGGCCTTCTTTGAGGAATGGTCTGAATTTTTGGATTGCCAGTTTAACTGCCAGCATTTCTTTTTGGTTTATGTGCAGGTGCAGCTGGTCTTGAGTCCACAATCCTTGTATGCATTTGTCCAGCATGTGCGCCCCCCATCCTAGGTCTGAGGCATCCGTTGTGATGGTTTGGCTTGCTCGAAAGTTGTGGAAGGGTAAGCCTGGGTTTGACTGGCATGCTTGAGCCCACCATAGGAACTCCTGTTTTAGGCATGGGATTAGTGGGATTTCTGTTTCTAAGCTGTGCCTGTGCTGAGACCATAAATTCTTTAGGTACCACTGTAGCTTTCTCATATGCAGTCTGGCATGTGGGACCAAGATTATGCATGATGCCATGAAGCCCAAGGCCTGCAGAACTTTTCGTGCTGTTAGTTTGTTCTGCTTTGTTAATGCCAAGAAGTAAAGAGGGAGTTCTTTTTGTTTTTCTGCAGTTAGGAATGCCATTTGTTTTACTGTGTCCAATTCCGCCAAGAATGTTCTTGTTTGGGATGGTATCAGCCTTGACTTTTGTAAATTGACTGTGTATCCCAGGGCTTGTAGCAAGTAAATGACCCTTTGTAAATCTGTTGTCAGCTTGCTTTTGTTGTCCGCTTGTAACAGGCAGTCGTCCAGGTATGGATAAATTTGGATTCCCTGTAGTCTGCAGTGAGCGATTACTGATGCCAGGCATTTTGTGAATACTCTGGGCAGTAGATAAGCCAAAGGGCAATGCTGAGAATTGATAATGCTCTGATCCTGCAAGAAATCTGAGGTATCTTCTGCAATTTGGTCGAATGGGGACGTGCAGGTATGCCTCCTTGAGATCTAGAGCTACCAGCCAACACTCCTTGCCCAGCATGGGAAGAAGTTGCTGTAGGGTCAGCATTTTGAATTTTGGGACAATGATGTATGTGTTTAAGACGGACAGGTCGAAAATAGGTCTCCAACTTTTCTTTTCTTGGTACTAGGAAGAGTCTGGAGTAGAATCCTTTGCCCTGTTCTGTTATTGGTACTCTTTCCACAGCTCTCATCTTTGTTAATTTCGCTATCTGCTGTAGAGCTTCTATTTTTTTGATTTGGAGGTAGGTTTGGCATTCCTCTTTTGACTGGTAAGGTGTGGAAGTGGAACCGTAGCCTCGGTCTATGGTTTGCAAAATCCACTTGTCTTTGTGATATAGTGCCAATTTTTCGAAAATAAGGCTAACTTTCCGCCTAAAGGTGCTGCTATTTGCTCCCTGGTAGGCGGTGTCAGAGCCAAGTCACTGTGATTGTCCTGTTGCAGTGGCAGTGGTTGTGTCTGTGCCTCGGTTATTGCCTTGCCACTGTCATCCTCTGTAGGCACCTCCTCTGGATTGATTTCTGCCTCTAGAGCGTCTATTCCTGCCCCTTTGGGATTTTGTGGAGTCTGGAAAGGACCAATTTTTGGCAGGCCAGTTCCTGCTAAACCTTGGGGGCTGAACCTGTAAGAAATCTTTAACTGTTTGTACAGATTTTGCCTTCTCTTCCATTTTCTTCATTACTTGCTGGGCAGGTGTACCAAATAGACTGGCCTTATCCATAGGAGCATCTAACAGCTTTGCTTTAACATGATCCGTAAGACCTGTTCTTTCAACCATGCATGCCTTCTTATCACTGTGCCAGTCATGGCTGATCTAAATGAAGCCTCCAGTGCATCATAGCCACATTTTAAGGAATGGTTACTAACCTGTTGGATGTTATTCACCATTTCTAATACATATTTCTTATCTAAGGATTCATCAGAGGACAGTTTAGTTAACTGATCAAGCATAAACTCTTGGTATTGGATCATATGAAACTGACAGTTTAAAGCTCTAGCTGAGAGAGTAGCAGAGGTGTAAACTTTTTTCCCCCATCTCTCTAAGGACCTGGATTCCCTTTCAGAAGGAATAGGGTTTTTTGCTGTGGTCGAGGCTACTGCCTTAGGCACCTGGGATATAGTTTCGGGATCTGCAAGTGGGGCCTTGTATAGGTGGTGATGAGTGTCTGGCACCCTGTAAAATCTATCTGGTTTGGTAGGGGCTGGAGGTAAAGAATCAGGAGCAGTGCAAACATCATTAAATGCATCATCCACAACAGGCAGTACAGGAGGTATAGCTAAGGGCCTATGTTGTGGTAAGTGCAGAAAAGTCCTAAGCCTTTTTCTTGAATCTGAGAAATCTTGTCCCTGCCATTGGAATTGTTCTCTCATGGCATGTAAGGTTTCCCAAAGGAAAATTCCTCTGGTGGAGAGGCAGCTGGAATGGATTCTTCAGCATCGGAATCTTCATAAGTAGAAAAAGGAGCCTCTGGCTGGTCTGTAATGTCTGAGTCATCCGCAGAATCATCAGAGGACACTGGCTCGGGGCTCTGCTCTAGGTCTCTTTCTGGGGCTGAGAGGCCCTGTCTGGGTGAGATTGGGATCCCTAATTAAGGATATTAAATCTTCTGCCAGAGTAAGCATTTGTGAACTTGAAGTGGGCCTGTGTGAGGGGGCTTAACAGGCACTGATTTAACAGATTTGGCTGCTTTAGCCCTGGCAAAGGCCTTAATAGACATGGCTGCAGGAGGCCTAGCAGCACCACGTGCTGGGGTAGAGACATCCAAAGGGATGGTGTCTGATAAATCACTGGGAACCACAGTTGTAGGCAAAATTTCTGAGGCCGATTCAACTAAGGTAGCAGGGGCCTCAGTAGTAGTCATGGATTCGCTGAAGATTGACCGGTTTTCGGTTTGGCCGAAACCGAGACACTCGAGGTTTGCTTAACCGTGGTTTCGCCGAAACCGGACCGCGAGTGTCTGTCTTTTCTTTGTGTTTTAACAATTTGGGTAGTCGGAGGATCCGACGGCATAATGTACGCAAAATCTGAGCCGAAAAACTGTTCAGCAAACTCCGACCGACGCCTAAGCGCTCGTCGGTTGAAGGAAGCACAGGCCGAACAGGCTGCTACGCCGTGGTCTGGGCCTAAGCAAGGCAGACAGTAAGAGTGGAAATCTTTATGAGGTATTTGTTTCCCACAAGTTAAACAGTTATTGACTTTTTCTGACATCGGCTGAGGCAAGAAAGAGTCCCCAACGGGGTACTTAGCTTTTTAGAAGTCTTCAAAGTAGTATTCGGTAGTAGTAATCTCTGGATCTGACCGACCGGCACTTGCGAACAGCTTCTGCTTCGGGCGCCACGCAGCAAGAAAGACTGAGGAAAATGGCGTCGGCTGATGCCTTTATACCCGAAGACCAGCAGAGATGACGTCGGGTGAAGTGCGACATCAGCCGAAGCCGGACCCAGACTTTGGAATCCGGCCGACCGAAGGGCTGCCTGACGACAGGACAACCCATTTGTTATGACTGCAGATGCATCCATGAAGGACATCCTGCATTTCTTTATAGTCAGGAGCTTCTGAGCTTGCAAGCATTTTCTGTTTTAACTGAGCCATTAAATATTGTTGGTACTTAAGCATGTGAAACTGGCAATTTAAAGCTCTTACTGCTAAAGTTGCAGAAGTGTATACTTTCTGCCCCCATCTATCCAAAGCTCTGGAATCTCTGTAAGAGGGTACTGGATTTTTTGCAATGGAAGCCTTAACCCCTTTTGGACCCTGGGAAATAGTTTCTGGATGAGCAGAAGGGTTTTTGTAAAGAAACTTGAGAGTCAGGGACTCTATAATACCCCTCTGACTTGGCTGGAGCAGGGGGCAAAGAATCAGGAGATAAGCTGGATTCAGAGAACACATCATCCACAATATCTAGCACAGGTGGAATAGCCAGGGGCCTGTGCTGAGGCAATAAAAGGAAATCCCTGAGCCTTTTCTTGGATTCTGAGTAATCCTGACTTTCCCAATAGAAATGTTCCCTCATGGTATGTAAAGTTTCCCCAAAAGAATAATCCGCAGGAGGAGAAGCTGAAGGGATAGATTCTTCAGAATCAGAGCCCTCATAGGGGGGGTAGAGAGTATCCCTGGTCTGAAGAGGAATCAGAGGAAATGGAAACCTGATCAGAGGAATCAGTCTGTATCCTGCCTAAGCCTTTTCTCAGGAGGGGGATGGGAACTCCTGATTAGAGTAATGAGGTCTTCGCCCATTTTAAGCATCTGTTTCTAAGGCATGGAGGACTGTCCAGGAGAATGCTGCACTTGTTTCTTTGTCTTTAATGGTAATTTTGCCTTGACTGTTGTTTTAATGTTAAGTTGTGAAGGTCTGAAAACACCCTCAGAAGCAGATGCCTGCTCAGCGGCTCCGGACCCATCTGAGGGATTAGTTTCCATAGGCCCAATACCTTGAGTTTCCAGAGGCCAAGTTGTCTCCACGTGGGAGTCGGAAGCGGCCTGTGGCTCTGAGGTAGCGGGTGTCAGGGGCTGCGAAAGCACCTCACTGAAAACCGGCGACTGGCCCAGAAGAGGTTTCGTCGTCGGTTTTGGACCTCGGATGCCGGTCTTTATCCTTGTCCCTGCATTTTTTCGGTATTGAGGTAGCCGGTTGATCCAACGGCATAGTATAATTGAACCTTCGGCCAAAGTAGTGCAAAGCAAAAATCAAAATATCTTTTTATAGTGCGTTTGTTAAATCTAGCACAAAACCGACAACTAGTGACATCGTGATCAGGGCCTAGGCATGGAATACAGTAAGAGTGGAAGTCCTTATGAGGTATTTGCTTCCCACAAGAAATACAATTATTAACTTTTTCTGACATCGGTCTGAGGCAAGAAAAAAAAGTTTCCCCAACGGGGTACTTAGCTTTATTGAAGACTTCAGATCTGAAATTCGACTTCGAAAATCTCAGGAGTTGGCCGACCGGCACTTGAAGTGCTTCTGCTTCAGGCACCGCGCGGCAAGAAAGACTGAAGAAAATGGCGTTGGATGCATCTTATATACCCCTGGCGCACTGACTTCAGGGAAGAAGGGACAGCAACTGATGCCGGACCAAGACTTTGGAACTCTGGCCGACTGCGGGACCGCCTGACGGCAGGATAACCCAAGTGTAATGACTGCAGCAGTGTAACATGATGAACATCTGGTAATGCAAATAGCCTGCTTTGAAGCGGAGGTACCTTCTGCAAGATCCTCTGATTGGGATATGCAGGTAAGCCTCTTAAGTCTAGAGTTACCAACCAGGCATCCTTGCCTAGCATAGGCAGTAACTGTTGTAGAGTCAGCATCTTGAATTTTGGAATGTCCAGGAATGTATTTAGAATGGATAAGTCCAGAATTGGATGCCATGATTTGTCTTTTCTGGGTACCAGGAAAAGTCTTGAAAAAAACCTTGTCTCTTTTCCTCTTCTGATACTGGTTGAATAGCCCCTATATTCATAGACACAACTCGCTTCTGGGCCTCTGCCCACTGATTTGGAGGCAGATAGTACAGTTGTGAACACTTACCATAAATGTAGATGTTCGAGTGTCTTCACTGTTGCAGTCATGACTGTAGGGTTCTCCCCTACCGGCAGGCAGTCCTCGGTCGGCCAGAATCCCAAAGTCTGGGTCCGGCGTCGGCTGTTCAGCCATGCTCCCTGATGTGAGAGCGCCAGGAGTACAAAGCGGACAGCCAACGCCATGTTCTCCAGTTTTTCTTGCCCCAGATGTCAGGTGCTCCAAAATGAGTAAGATCCCATACCCTTTGCAAATACACCTCAAAAGAAGGGTGAAGAAGGGAACCACACAAAAGAAAAAATAAGAGGGGACAGGAGGGAGGATAGACTGCAACAGTGAAGACACTCGAACATCTACATTTATGGTAAGTGTACACAACTGTACTATGTTCGTGTTTCACTGTTGCAGTCATGACTGTAGGATTGAATCCCAAAGCAGAATAAAAGGGAGGTGGTCATAAAGTAGAGGGGGCGGCTAAAAGGCCCTGCAAGACAGCAGAAGCAAAGCCTGCCCTAGACTTAGAGTAAAGAGGTAGATTGTAGTGCTTGGAAAAAGTATGCACTGAACTCCAAGTTGCAGCTTCCAAAATGTCTTTGGTAGCAACTCCCCTGAGGAAGGCAGCTGAAGTGGCAGCAGCTCTGGTAGAGTGAGTCCTTACACTCCCTGGGATTTGCTTTCCATGATGTGAATAACAAAATCTGATTCCATGAGCAATCCATTTAGAAATGGTCTGTTTTGAAATAGCTTTACCTTGGGAACTTGAAGCATAAGAAACAAACAATTGCTCTGATTTCCTGATGTCCTTGTTTCTGTCCAGGTAAAAACGTAGTTGTCTGTGTACATCCAAGGAATGCAAGATCCTTTCCCCCTTATTTTGAGGACTGGGAAAAAAGTTGGCAAGTGAATAGTTTGATTTAAAGCCACTTTGGAAACCACCTTAGGCATGAAAGAATGATTAGTCCTTAAAGACACCCTGTCTTGATGAAAAATAATATAAGGTTCCACAGCCATGCGAGCTTGCAACTCCAAAACTCTCCTGGCAGAGGTCAGAGCTAACAGAATGGCTGTCTTCCAAGATAAAAACTTGATGTTAGAAGAGGCAGCAGGCTCAAAATGAGGTAAGGTGAGTTTTTCCAAAACATAGTTGAGATCCCAAGCAGGAATGGGAGGAGATCTAGGGGGCCTTAAGTTCTTAGCTCCTCTGAGAAACTGTCTCATGAGCTGATGGGAAAAGATAGGAGGGTCTGTATTATAATGAGCAGAAATAGCAGAAGCATGGATCTTTATGGAAGAGAAAGAGAGACCCTTATGTAAGAGGTCTGTCAGGTAAAGTAAAATCAGAGGAATGTTAGGAATAAGAGGATCTGAATCCTGAACCTGCATCCAGGTGCAAAATCTTTTCCATTTTCCTGCATAAGTTTTTCTAGTGCTAGGACGTCTGGCTTCTAAAATGACATCCATAACCTGCTTGGGTGGGAGAGAATGAATCAAAGACCCTGGATTAAACAGGCCGCCAGGCTGAGAGTTTTGACATGGGAGTGCAGAACCTGACCCTGGTGCTGGGACAGAAGGTTCGGAGTCTGTGGTAATACCCAAGGGGGCTCCAGACAAAGGTTTTTCAGAGTTGGGTACCAAAATTGTATAGGCCAATTTGGGGCCAGCAAAATCATCATCTTGGGGTTGTCCTGTTTGATCTTTAATAACACCCGTGGAAGAAGAGGTAGAGGCGGGAAGGCATACCCAGAGAGGTTTCTCCAACTGAATGATAGTGCATCCACTTTCCAAGCTAGTTTGTGGAAAGTCCCGGTGCAAAAAATATGCAGTTGACGATTGAGATGGGATGCAAAGAGGTCTATGTGAGGACATCCCCAGACTGCTGTAATCATCCTGAATATTTTGGTGTCCAGCATCCATTCGTGTGGATCCGACAGGTTTCTGCTCAGACAGTCTGCCAGGAAGTTTTGCTTCCCTGGTAGAAATTGAGCTTGAAGGTCCAGTTTGCAAGCTAGAGCTGTGTTCCATAGATTCATGGCTAGTCTACAAAGGGGATAGGAATGAGAATCCCCCTTGCTTGTTTATGTACCACATAACTGTGGTGTTGTCTGTCCGTATTAGTAGCTGTCCTGGTTGTAGAAGATTCCTGAAAGCCAATAGAGCGTTCTGTACGGCTAACATTTCCTTTAAATTGATATGCAGGAGTTTCTGATCCTTTGTTCAAAGGCCCTGCAGACAGTTGCCCTGAAAATGGGCTCCCCATGCATAATCTGAAGCGTCCGTGGTTAATATCTGAGTGGCTGAAGATGGACTGAAGGGTTTTACTATGTTTAGAGTACATGCCTAGGACCACCAAAGGAATTCCTTTTGGAGACAAGGCAGGATGGTGATCTGTACGTCTAAACTGTGGCAATGCTGAGACCATACACTTTTTAGGTACCACTGAATTTTCCTCATATGTAGTCTGGCATATGGTACGAGAAGGATGCAGGAAGCCATGTAACCCAAAGCCTGCAGGAATTTCCTTGCAGAAAGCTGAGTTAAAGTTGCCAAGGTTTTGAAAGTTGAAGCCAGCTGTAATTGTTTTTCGGATGTCAGAAATGCCATCTGGGTTGTGGTGTTTAGAAGAGCACCCAGAAAAGTTATCTGTTGTGAGGGTGTCAAATTTGACTTTTTTATGTTTACAGAGAATCCCAGAAACTTGAGAAGGTTCTGAACAAATTCTACATGCTGGAGTAAGACATCCTTGCTGTCTGCCTGAATTAGACAATCGTCCAGATAAGGGTAAATTTGAATTCCCTTGAGTCTGCAATAAGCTACTACTGGAGCCAGGCATTTGGTGAAGACCCTGGGTGCAGTAGACAATCCAAAGGGCAGCGCAGAGAATTGATAGTGCCTTGATCCGGCCCTGAACCTGAGGTATTTTCTGCATTCCTGCCTGATGGGAATGTGCAAATATGCCTCCTTTAAATCCAAAGTTACCATCCATGCATTTTTGGTCAGCACTGGAAGTAGCTGCTGTAGAGTAAGCATCTTGAATTTTGGTATCTCGAGAAGTGTTCAAGACTGACAGATCCAGAATGGGTCTCCATGAATTTTGCTTTCTGGGGACTAGAAAGAGCCTTGAGTAAAAACCTTGTCCCATCTCTGAAAGCGGAACCAGTTCTATGGCTTTCATAGCTAAGACAGCCTCCACCTGGTTTAAGGCCTCTAACCATTGGTGTTTTGGAAGATCCGGCCATCCGCTTGGTCTTGGTAGGGTATGAAAATTGAATTTGTAACCTCTTGAAACCACATCCAGAACCCACTTGTCTTGGGTTATAGGAGTCCAATTTAGGTGAAAAAGAGAAAGTTTTCCTCCAAGTGGGGCTTCCAGGCAAGAAGTTCCTGCAGCCCAACAGAGGGAGTCATTGAGCCTGGTTTTTATGAGCTTGCGACCTGTCCTCTCCTCCCCTAGGGGTGGAAGCAGTCCACTGTCTTGGTCTATAAGAGGCTTGCGTTTGAGGCCTTCCTCGGGAGCGTCTGTATCTACCCCTCTGAGGCCTGTCTGAATTGGGAAAGGACCAATTTTTTGTAGGCCAATTCCTACTAAATCTGGGTGGCTGTACTTGTAAGAAATCTTTAACCGTTTGCATGGATTTTGCCTTGTCCTCCATCTTATTAATCACCTCTTCAGCCTTAGGTCCAAACAAAACATTATGCTTGACAGGAGCATCCAATAACTTAGCTTTTACTTGATCTGGCAAGTTTTGTTCCTTTAACCAAGCATGCCTTCTAATGACTGTACCAGAGGCAGCAGCCCTACAAGAAGCCTCCAAGGCATCAAATCCACAGTGTAAACCATGCTTCCCAACTTGTTCAGTGGCATGCAGTAAGTCATGTAATTCCTTATCATCTGCACAGGCAGAAATGGAAGTTAACTTTTGTTTCAAAACAGACAGAAGAAATTGCTGGTATTTCAGCATATGAAATTGACAGTTTAAAGCCCTAATAGATAAAGTAGCAGAAGTGTACACTTTTTTGCCCCATCTTTCTAAAGATCTGGAATCCTTCTCAGTGGGAATGGGTTTTTAGCAGTAGCGGCCTTAACCCCCTTAGGACCCTGAGAAATGGTTTCAGGATCAGCAGTAGGATTCTTGTACAAAAACTGGTGGGAATCAGGAACCCTATAATATCTGTCTGGCTTGGCAGGAGCTGGAGGAAGAGAGTACGGAGTTAAGTTAGCCTCCGAAAAAGCATCATCCACAATATCCAAAATAGGAGGGATAGCCAGGGGTCTATGTTGGGGAAGAAGAAAATCCCCAAGTCTTTTCTTAGATTCTGAGTACTCCTGTCCTTCCCAGTGAAAATGTTCCCTCATTTCATGTAAAGTTTCGCCAAAAAAGAAATCCTCAGGGGGAGAAGCTGAAGGAATGGATTCCTCGGCATCAGAATCCTCATAAGGAGGGAAAGAATATTCCTGGTCAGAAGAAGAAACTGAAGAAACAGAAGCCTGATCAGAAGAGTCATAATACACTTCCTGCCTTGGCCTTTTATCTGGAGGGGAATGTGAACCCCTAATTCATAGTGAGTCCTCCATCTTAAGTAACTGTTTCCGAGACTTGGGTGCCGGATCAGAAGAGGCCCGAGCTGTAGTCTTTGATTTGGAAGGAGTCTTTGCCTTTGTCTTTGCCTTTATTAGAAGCTGAGTAGGCCTGAAAACCCCTTCGGAAGACGGTACCTGCACAGCGGCTCCGGACCCATCCGAAGGAGCATTGTCCGAAGGTCCTGCAACAGAAATATTCAAAGGCCTAGTTGGCTCCTCGGAGTCCGTTTCGGCCATCGGTTCCGAAATGGCCGACGACAGGGGCTGCAAAAGCACCTCACTGACGACGGCTGAATCTGAAGCTGGCTCTGCTTGTACAATATTGTCCGATTTGGACCTCGGAGGCCTGTCTTTATCCTTGCGTCGTTTGTGAACTCCGGTAGCCGGAACCGAATCCAACGACATTTTGTAATTAAAGCGCCTACCGAAGTAATGAAATGCAAAATCGTACCTTCGTTTAATCGTACGTTGATTGAATCTAGCACAAAACTGACAACTAGCTACATCGTGGTCAGGGCCTAAGCAAGGAATACAGTAAGAATGAAAATCCTTATGAGGTATTTGCTTCCCACATGAAATACAATTAACTTTTTCTGACATCGGACTGGAGCAAGTAAAAGTTTCCAACGGGTACTTAGCTTTGAGTAGGAGAAGAAAGTCTTCGGACTGAAGCACGTTTAGCAAAAATTGTCAGGAGTCAGCTGACCGGCAAATGCGAACGGCTATCACCGCACGGCAAGAAAGACTGGAGAACATGGCGTCGGCTGTCAGCTTTGTACTCCTGGCGCTCTGACGTCAGGGAGCATGGCTGAACAGCTGACGCCGGACCCAGACTTTGGGATTCTGGCCTACCGAGGACTGCCTGCCGGCAGGGGAGAACCCTACAGTCATGACTGAAACAGTGAAACACTATGAACATCTGGCCATCCGTTTGGGATTGGCAACGTGTGGAAATGAAATCTGTATCCCTGGGATACTACATTTAGAACCCACTTGTCCTGGGTAATTAAATGCCAATTTTGTGCATGAAGTGCTAGTTTTCCCCCCAAAGGGGCTGCCAAAAGATAAGTGCTTGGAGATGGCAGAGGAAAGTCATTGAGACTGTTTATCGTAGGGAGCTGCCTTGCTACTTCGATCTGGAGGTGGAGGCACCTCATTGTTTTGTTCTGTAAGTTCCTTGTGACTGATATCTGGAGCCTTTAGAGTGTCTGGGTTTGACCTGTGCGGCTCTGGTGGGTACTGGAAAGGACCAGTTCTTAGTAGGCCAGTGCCTACTGAACCTGGGTGGCTGCACTTGTAGGAAATTTTTTACAGTTTGCATAGCTTTAGCTTTGTCTTCCAACTTTTTCAAAACTCCTTTATTACCAAATAGACTGTCCTGTTGTAAAGGAGCATCCAACAATTTTGCTTTAACATAATCAGGCAGATTTTGCTCCTTCAGCCAAGCATGCCTTCTTATCACAGATCCAGTTACAGCGGCCCTGCAAGAGGCCTCCAAGGAATCAAAACCACATTGCAAAGTATGCTTTCCAACTTGTTCAGCTGAATGCAATAAATTCTGTAACTCTGTTTTCCACACAGTCCGAAATCAACATCATTTTCGGTTTAAGAAAGCCCATAACATGCTGCTGATATTTAAGTATATGAAATTGACAGTTTAAAGCCCTGAATGCCAAGGTTGCAGACGTGTAAACCTTCTTACCCCATCTATCCAGCGCCCTGGAGTCTCTATCAGAAGGGGTAGGATTTTTAGCAGTAGAAGCCTCAACACCCTTGGGACACTGAGAAATGGTTTCAGGTCAGCAGTAGGGTTTTCAAAAAGGAATTTGTCGGAGTCAGGAACCCTGTAATGTCTGTCTGGCTTACTATGAACCGGAGGCAGGGAACCAGGCGCTACGCTGGATTCTGAGAAAACATCATCAACAATGTCTAGAACAGGAGGTACAGCCAAAGCCCTATGCTGAGGAAGGAGGACATCCCTAAGCCTCTTTTTAGATTCTGAAAAATCCTGACTCTCCCAATGAAAATGTTCCCTTAAGGTATAAAGAAGTTATGTACTCACCATAACGTTCCATCTGAGTAGGTACTTCATTTGTCTGCAACCTGTGGGTATCGGATCCGACCTCAGATCCGAGCCGGCAGCTTCACTAGCTAAAAGATCCGACCTCCTAGCTCCTCCCCTACCCATAATCCCCTGCTGCCTACTGTATTACCTCAGATCGAGTTTGCTCAGTCTAAAATTCACACCTTTGACAGAGGATCAAGTATTGCCTAACCCTCATGAAAAATAATATTTTTCAGGTGACCAGGTATCATGATATGGTTAGGGGGCATGGAGGGGGGGGGGGTTTATCGGTTGCAGACAAATGAAGTACCTACTCAGATGGAACGTTATGGTGAGTACATAACTTCTTTATCTGAAGTAGTTACTTCATTTTTTCTGCAACCTGTGGGACAGAGTCCCCAGCTACTTATAAAAATAACCCTGGGTGGCCTTTACGGAAGGATATTCCGAAGCACCGCGGAGCCAAAAGAAGCCCTACTCCTCAAAATCATATCCAATTTATAATGGGAAATGAACGTATGAGAAGAGGACCAAGTAGCTGCTGAACATATGTCGTCCAGAGGAACCCTGGACCAGAAGGCTGCTGATGTAGCAATGGATCGGGTTGAATTAGCATGAATTCCCATAGGAACTGGTTTACCTGAGGACGTATACCCGTGGATTATGCACTGAGAAACCCAATTAGCTACTGTTACTTTAGAAATTGCCTTTCCCATGGTTGATTTGGCGAAAGATACAAATAACTGATCAGACTTGTGAAAATCTTTAGTCCTGTGCAGGTAGAAACGTAGTTGCCTGTGTACATCCAGTTTGTGCAACGTGTACTCCCCTTTGTTCTGAAAATTTGGGAAGAATACCGGTAAATTGATTGACCGGTTAATATTTGACTCTGAAGCCACCTTTGGTAGGAAAGACGAGTTAGTCCTGAGAGACCCTCTATCCTTGTGAGAAATGAGGTAGGGGGGTTTCATGCACAGGGCTTGGAGTTCTGAAACCCTCTTGGCTGACGTAATAGCCACTAAAAAGGCTGTTTTCCAAGACAAGAATTTTAACGGAACTGAGGTGGCAGGCTCAAAAGGTGGACTTGTCAAAGCTTGTAGGATTAAAGTTAAGTCCCATGGGGGAAGCACCGACTTTACTGGTGGCTTCCAAAAGAAAGATGCCCCTCAAGAAGGTTTTGCATATCTTTGAAGATGCTACAGATCCCAGTCCATCTCCCACGTGAAAATGGGAAATGGCTGCTAGTTGTACCTTAACAGTGGAAGCGCTCACTCCTTTTTGAAAGATTAGTGACAAAATCCAGAATCGTTGGAATAGGAACTGTAAAAGGATCCAGGCCTTTGCCCTCGGCCCAGATGGAAAAACGTTTCCATTTGCTACTGTAAATTTTTCTGGTAGCAGGCTTATGGGCCGCCACCAGAATGGCCTTCACTGGTGATGAGATACTGGTGATGAGTCCTAGCAATCAGATGAACTGGATCAACCAAGCAGTCAGCTTGAGGTTTAGCAGGTTCGGGGTTTGGAATCCCACAGGATACAAAATCAAATCTGGAATGGGATCCAGGATCCATGGAGGAACTATACTGTGAAACCGCAGATAAGGGAACCAGATCTGAAGAGGCCAGAATGGGGCTATGAGGATAACTTTGCTCCCCAACCGACATGCTTTCTGAATGAACTTCATCATAAGCGGGAGGGGGGGATAAGCATAAAGACCACCGGGTGGCCAAGAATGCACCAGAGCATCTCTCGGGGTCTCCCCTGAAGGGGGAAGTACTGCGAAGTACTCGCTGCACTTTGTGTTTGACGGAGAGGCGAAAAGATCGCAGCGAGGCCAACCCCATGCGCGGAAGATCTGCTACGCAACTGAAGGATTGAGAGACCACTCATACGGGGTGAGAATCACCCGACTCAGTTTGTCCGCCAATATGTTGGACCGACCCAGAATGTGCATTGCTACCAGAAAGCGGTTGGTGGATATCGCCCATTCCCACACTCTTAGCCTCTCGGCAGAGGGGATAAGACCTGGCTCCCCCCTGTTTATGTACCAGACCACCGCCATGTTGTCTGTCTGTATCGCAATAGTCCCTAGAGGGAGAAGGTCGTGGAGAGCTTGCAATGCTAAAAGCACCGCCTTCATCTCTAGGACATTGATATGCAAAGCGGTCTCTATGGGGGGTCCACGTGCCTTGGACGGTTCTGCCTGAAGAATGCCCCCCCCACCTGAGGCGAGAAGCATCCGTGGTCAACGTGGCTTGGGGTGGGGGAAATACAAAGGGTCTCCCTTCCTGCAGCTCTCGTGAGTGAAGCCACCAAAGGAGTGAGTCCCTGCAAGTTCTGCTCAGTGGAATAGGCGTGTTCAGCGGGTGAAACATTAGTGACCATTGAACTTGAAGAGTCCACTGTAAGACCCTCATTCGTAAGCAAGCATGGAGAGACCGATGGCCGCCGCCTTAGACCCCAGTGCCCTCAGGACTAACTCCGCCGCAGGAGGTGGGCTTTGAAGAAGGGCTAAGATCTGATGGGATAAGCTGTTGAGCCTGTCTGGGGTTAGGAAGGCCCGAGAGATGCGCGTGTCCAATTTGGCCCCTATAAACTCCAAAACCTGCACTGGTTGAAGGAAGGACTTTTGAAGGTTCACTGATATGCCCAAACTCTGGGCGAGAGTCCGAGCATATTCCCTTGCAATACAGAGTTGATGCCTGTTGGGGGCGGTAAGGAGCCAGTCGTCCAGGTACGGGAACACCTGAATGCCCTGGAGTCTCAGGTGGGCTGCAACCACCGCCATGACCTTGGTGAACACCCTGGGGGCTGAGGTGAGGCCGAACGGGAGAACCCTGAATTGGAAATGAACGTCGCCCAGCCGGAAGCGGAGGAACCTCCTGGATCGCCTGTCCAACAGAATGTGGTAGTCCGCATCCTTGAAGTCTATAGAGCACATCCAATAGTTCTCCTGAAGAAGGGAGAGAACAGACTGAAGAGTGACCATCCGGAACTTCTCCTTGGTGATGAACAGGTTCAGGGCGGACAGATCTAGAATCGGTCTTAAGTCCCCCGTCTTTTTTGGCACCAAAAAGAACCTGGAGTAGTAGCCCAATCCGGACTGGTCTGGGGGGATGGGCTGGATGGCTCTTTTTACTAGCAGCTTTGACACCTCTGAGGCTGCTGCCTCCCTTTGATCGGGTGGGACATCGGGGAGGCGCTTGACTTTGGGGGGTAGGTTCATGAATGGAATGGTGTAACCTCTGGATAGGATTCGGAGCACCCATCGATCTGTCGTGATGGACTCCCAATTTGACAGATGTTCCGATAAACGCCCCCCGACTGCCTCCAGAGAGGGATAGTCGGTTAAGCCCTCAGGGCTGTTGCACGGGCCTGTCCGAGAAAGGTTCCCCAGACCCGAAGTTACGCGGCCCCCCTCTGCCTCTGGGCCGGCGTCCACCTTGTCCTCCTCTACCTCTAGAGAACGAGGGGTCCGAAGCCAGATTAGACTGCTGACACTTGTGGAACCACAACTTCTTTTGTCCCCTCTGATTCCTTGAAAAGGATCGTTGGGGATTCGAGAAGTGGACCCTGACGGCAGACAGCGTCTTCCCATCCTTCTCGCTTTGGACCAGAGTTTTGCGTACGGTCTTGCCAAAAAGCAAAGATCCGTCAAAGGGCACATTCGCGAAGGATGCCTTGAAGGGTCCGTGAAATCGCAAAGGCGGAGCCAGGCGTGACGCCGCAAGAATACCCCGGCTCCGCTAGCCCTAGCGGCTCCCTCCGTAGCATGAGAGTAGCCGCATGGACGTGTTAGAGATGGACTTTAGAGTGGCCATACGAGTCACAAATGTGCTCTTATCAGCGACCATCATGGACTCTGGGGGGCTGCAGCGTATTCCTTAATTAAGTCTCGCTGTAGCCTGATAATGTGTGCCATATAGTTCAGCGCCCTTATGGAGAAGGTTGCTGAAGCAAACATCCGCTTCCCAATACGGTCCACCGCCCGAGATTCCTTATCCGGAGGATGGACCGAAGAACTCTCCTGTGCGAGTTCCTTCTTCGTGGCGTCCGCCACCAACATGGCATCAACAGGGGACCCCTTAGCCCAGGACTGCCCATCTGCGGGGGGGGGGGGCTAAGAACTTTGTCGGGACGTCTAGGGATTGGCTCCATGGTGTCGGGCTCCTTCCACGACCTGGTGATGATTAAGTCCACCAGGGGGTCAGCCGGGGGGGGGGACACCCAGGAGTTAGACGGGCCTGTCTCAAACGCCTCCAGGAACACTGATTCGTCTGAGGAAGGTTTCTGGGCAGACCACACCCCTCTAATACGCAACATTTCCATGATGTCTCCAAAGGAGAAATCCTTGGGGGGGTGACCTTGGGGAACCTTCCCCTTCATCCAAATCCGTGTCCGTGGTGAGGGACTCAGGGGAGTCCAAGTGCCTCCTTTTATACTGCCGTTTGCGAGGCACCTCCTCGGTGGGACTGTCGGAGGAGGGCTCGCCCATGGGGTCTTGTTCCCCTAAGGGAACTAACTGGAGGGTTTTGAGCAGGCTGTCCCATAGGATGGATGGAGGAGGATAGACCCACATGCATAGGGAGAGAGGGGGATCCGAGGCCCGGACTGAGATCTGGAAGACCTCGACAGCACCCTCTCCACTACCTCAAAAGCTGAAGGAGAACTACTTTCCCCAGGCTCCGAAAGTAGTCTCCTCGGCTCCGAAGCATGGATCGGTGTCGGAGCTGAAGCGGTCGGATCAGAGAGGAAGGGTGCACCGATCGACACTGCGCCGGAGACATACCAATCCCCACGGATCCGATGCTCGGCCCAGAGAGCTAGGATCAGAAACGCTCAAAGGTACGGTCGGTGAAGATACCGGAGCTATCGGCGCCGTCGGAGAAGGAGTGATCGGAGCAAAGAGAGGGACTGCGCCCCCCCGGGGGGTGGGGGGTGGACAAGAGCACCCCCATCTACATTTGGGTCTGCAGGAATCGACGCATCATCCGATCCATGTCCGCGTCGCTAAGACTCCTGGTCAGTCTAAAGGGAGTAGTTGAGGCAGGTCGGGAGGGCCGCCTCGACAACCTCGAAGGAGACCGGTACTCCTCCTCTGGCTCCGGCGAGAACAGAGGTGAACGGAGCCGAGGGGGAGGATCCGGAGACTTTCGAGGTAGAACTAACCACTTTAGATGGGGGGGCTGAGGGATGGTCCTCAGCCCGCCTTTTATGAGACCTGTGCTTGTCTTTCTCCTTGTGTCTCTTTTCTTTGGAGATAGAAGCACTAGCGTCCCCCGAACCCTGCATAGCAGAGGGAGTCTGAGTCCCAGGTAGAGCGGGGGGAGCTAAAGGCACTGGGGCTACAGGAGCAGCCTGAGCCTTCGAGGGGGAGGAAGAAAAAGCTGAGTCCTGGGGAAGTAAGCCCGCCAGGATCAGCTTGTTCTTCCTCTCTCTAATTGCCCGGGGATTAAAGGCTGCACAAATTGGGCAAGCCATTGATAAGTGGGCCACTCCTAGGCACAAAACGCACTGAGTGTGGCCATCAGCTGGGGAAAGCTTATGGCCACACTCAGAGCACTTAGAAAAAACGGCCTTGGGCCCTTCAGCCATTTCCTAACAATACACACACCCAAACACTAACACGGGACGCTAAGACCAAAACTCTACAGAAAAAGGTTCTAAACTCTAAATCTACTAGGGGGTTACAACCACAACACACGCTAACTAAACAAAAATTAAATCTAAGGATATTTTCTCGGAGAAAAAGGAAACGATCTCACCAAGCCTAAGGAGCTCTTCACAAGTAGCTGCTTCAGTTGCGGCAAACTCGATCTGGGGTAATACAGTAGGCAGCAGGCGATTATGGGTAGAGGGAGGAGCTAGGAGCTCGGATCTTTTAGCTAGTGAAGCTGCCGGCTTGGATCCAATATCCACAGGTTGCAGAACAAATGAAGTAACTACTTCAGATGCAAAGTTTCTCCAAAAGAAAAATCCTCAGGAGGAGAAGCAGAAGGGATGGATTCTTCTGCATCAGAGTCCTCATAAGGTGGAATAGATAAATTCCTGATCAGAAGAGGAATCAGAAGAAATGGAAACCTGATCTGAAGATTCATAAGTGCCTTGCCTAGTCCTCTTAGCAGGAGGGAGTTGGGAACCCCTGAACAAGGTAATTAAATCCTCAGCCATTTTGATCATTTGTTTTTTTAGGCATAGGGGCCTGTGCACGTGGCACAAGCATCGGTTTTTTAGACAAAGAAGTTGGTTTTGGCCTAGGTTTTAAAGATGGCGTTGGTTTAATATACAAATCTTTAGGCCTGAAAACACCCTCAGAAGCCAGTGCCTGCTCAGCGGCTCTGGACCCATCTAAGGTAGAGACATCCGTGGGTTCAATACTTAAAGTGTCTCGCGGCATACCTGACTCTGAATGGGTCTCAGTAGAGGCCTGCTAATCAAAAGTAGCGGGTATCAGGGGCTGCGAAAGTGCCTCACTGAATACCGGCGAACCAGCGACTGACTTAGGAGAAGCTTTGTCGTCAGTTTTGGACCTAGATGGTCTGTCTATGTCTTTTTATTTGCGTTTTTTGTATATTCCGGTAGTCGGATTGCTAACAAACATTTCTGGGTAGTTAAATCTTGAGCCAAAATATTTAGATGCAAAAATATACCGATGCTTAATAGTGCGTTGGTTATATTTAGCACAAAACCGACAGCAAGGCATGTTGTGGTCAGGGCCTAGGCAAGGAATACAGTACAAATGAAAATCCTTATGAGGTATTTGTTTCCCAGAAGTAATACAATTATTAACTTTTACTGACATCGGTAAGGAGCAAGAAAAAGTTTCCCCAACGGGGTACTTCGCTTTAGGTTGAAGACTTCAGTTCTGAAACTTGAAAATGAAAATTTCAGGAGTCGACCAATCGGCACTTGCAAACTGCTTCGGGCACTGCGCGGCATGACAGACAGATGAAAATGGTGTCAGCTGCATGTTTTATACTCCTAACGACCTGACGTCATGGAAGAAGGGACAACAACCGGCGCAGGACCCAATATTTTGTTAATCAGGCCGACTGAGGGCAACCTGCCAGCAGATTACTCAAATGTAATGACTGCAACAGTGAAACACAAAGAACATTACTGCAACATGGAAGAGGAGGACACCTATGTTTATGGTAAGATTTTACACAACTATTTTATGTCCTTATATTCTCATGTTACAGAATTCTTACTGTGGAAGAGTACTACAGCTTAAGGTGGAGAAAGGATGGAGGCAGAAGTAATGGATTCCAGAAATCCTTGCAGGATTGCCCTTGCAAATACTGCTCTGGAGATATGGTCCAGTATGTAATGTTTGGTAAAGTTATGTATAAAGGAGAGGTGGCTGCCTCAAGGATGGAAACTGTGTCCAGGCCCTTGAAGAAGGCCGCAGAAGAGGCTACTGCTCTAGTAAAGTGTGCCCTGACCCCCTGATGCAAGTGCTTTCCATGGTAGGAATAGCAGAAGCAGATAGTTTGTTTGGATACTGCCTTGCTCGGGGCCTTGGGATGGGAGTTGATTATATTTTCTAATGGTCTTAGCTTTGTCCAAGTAGAGCCTTAACTGCCTGTGGACATCAAGGGAATGCAGTATTCTCTCACGGTCACTTTTAGGAGATGGAAAGAAGGTGGCTAAGTGAATGGACTGATTTAGTGACAGTTCGTTGACCACTTTGTGCATGAAGGAGAGGCTGGTGCACAGGGTCACCCTGTCTTTGTGGAAGACAGTGTAGGGACGGGATGCTATGAGTGCCTGCAACTCAGAGACCCTTCCTGGCTAAGGTGAGGTCTACCAACAGGACTGTTTTCCTTGTGTACATCATCTAGGATGTAGAGCTGGCTGGCCCAAAGGGGGAAGTGCAAGTTTTTTTTCCAAGACATAATTTATGTCCCAAGGAGGTGGGACTGGCTTCCTTGGTGGCCTAATGTGCAAGACCCCTTTTAAAAATAGTTTAACATCCAACCTGGAGAGTAGAAGTGGGTCCAAGGGTAAGCAGGCACAGATGGCAGATACATGAACTTTCACTGAAGAGTATGAAAGGCCTGATTTTCTGAGCTCTCACACACAGGTTAAAACTAGAGGAACATCCACTTGAAAGGGGTATCTATGTCTTTGGAGACACCATTTGAAGAACCTTTCCCATTTGGAAATGTAGGAACGCCTTGTGTTGGGTTTCCTGGCCTCCTGCAGGTTAGATAACATGTCCTTGGTGTAGCAGTGTCTGAAGGGGGCTAAAAGTTTATCGCCCAGAGGGTTAAGCACAGCATCGCCAGGCGTGGATGAATGAGAGATCCCTTCTGTTGTGAGTAGGTCCATCTTGTGGAGCAACTTGTGGTGACTGCCCTTAGCGGGGGACTGGAGAAGGGGGCACTAATGCTGCCTTGGCCAATAGGGAGTCACCAGCAAGATTTTTGGCATGTCCATCCTGATTTTCAGGAGGACTTTCTGAATGAGAGTGAAGGCATAAAGAAATAGTCCCTTCCATGAGATGGTGATGGCGTCCACTCTCCAAGCTAGTGGGGAGGGATCTTTGCTACAAAAGGTTCTCAACAGTCTGTTCTGGGGGGAGGCAAATAAATCTATTTGTGGTGTGCCCCACTGGTGGATAATATCTAGGAATACTTCTCGGTGCAACAACTACCCGTGATAGAGAGAATGATTTGCTGACAGCATCCGCTTGGTGCTTGTTCTGGGATGGAATACAGACTTGCCTGCAGAGATTTGTTGTTATGAGAGGCTAATTGCCAAACTTGCATTCCTAGTCTCCAGAGTAGTTAAGACCTGGTCCCCCCTTGTTTGTTGATGTACCACATAACAGTGGTGTTTGCGAAGATTTGTAGGGGGCCTGATTGCAAGAAGGGGAGAAAGGCCTTCAACGCTAACAGAACTACTGTCATCTCTATGTTGATGTGTTTTCTCAGGAGAGGTGTTTGCCAGAAAGCTTGCACTTTGAGGCCATTCATGGTAGCTCCCCAGCCCAGATCTGAGGCATGTGTGTGCATTCGCTGAGTTGGTGTGGTGGGTTAGAGGGGCACGCCTGGATTCAATTATATCTGTTGAATCCACCACTTCAATTCTGCTTTTAAGCAAAGCAAAAAGGGTATTGGGAAGTCTAGAGGGTGGCTGTGTTGGGACCACACATTCTTTACACACCACTGTAACCTTCTCATGTGCATCCTGGCTAGAGGAAGCATAGGTATTCTGGCTGCCATAAGGCCCAGTATGCATATGAAATGTCTGGCTGACAAGTGGCTGAACAAGATGAGGTCCTGGAAGTGGATGATCACAGAAGGGAAGTTACCTTGTCCTGAGGGAGGAAAGCCTAGCTCAGGTCTGTCCGAATCATGCATCCCAGGAAGGTTTTGTCCTGAGCTGGGGAGAGGAATGATCTGGTGAGGCTGAGTGTGAATCCAACCTCCCTGGAGCAGAAAAGTACAGTTGTGTACACTTACCATAAATGTAGATGTTAGAGTGTATTCACTGTTGCAGTTATCACATTTGGTTTATCTGCTTGGAGTAGCCCTCAGTCAGCTGGATTATCAAAGTCTTGGGTCCTGCATCTGTTGGTGTCTCATCTTCCATGACATCAGGTAGTCAGGGGTATAAAGCATGCAGCCGATGCCACATCAGTTTTTCTTGCCCCAGATGTCAGGTGACCCCCTAATGGGAAGCAAATATATATATATATATATATGCAAAGTTATACCCTCCAAAAAAAAAGCAAATACACCAAATAGCTTTTAAGCACAGTAAAGGAGAATTGAGGTATAGCCAAAAGAAGTCAGGGGGCTGGAGGGAGGGTAACCAGGACTGCAACAGTAAACACACTAACATCTACATTTATGGTAAGTGTACACAACTGTACTATGTTCGTGTTTCACTGTTGTAGTCATCACATTTGGGTCGATTCCCAAAGCTAAGGATTGGAGGAGGAATTTAGAAAGCATTAGGACCAGCTATAAGGCCCTGCAAGACTGCAGTGGCAAAGCCAGCTCTGGACTTAGAGAAAAAATTGGCAAATGGTAATGCTTGGTGAATATGTACAGAACTCCAGGTAGCAGCTTCTACGACTTCCCTGATAGGAACACCTCTGAGAAAGGCTGTACAGCTTGATGCATCCCTGGCTGAATGTGGTCTAATCCCCTGCGGGATAGGGTTTCCATGGTGCTTATAGCAGAAATAAATGCAATGTCCACCATTTAGAAATGGTTTGCTTTGAAATAGCCTTCCCCTCTGCTCCTTCAGCAAATGCCACCAGCAGCTGCTCAGATTTCCTTTGAGGTTTAGTCCAGTCCAAGTAAAATCTAAGCTGTCTGTGCAAATCTAAGGAGTGCAGTATCTGTTCCCCCCTTTGTTCTGTGGATTATAAAAGAAGGTTGGCAAATGAATGGATTGATTAAGAGCCACACTGGATACTACCTTGGGCATGAAGGAGGGATTGGGATTGGTCCTGAGGGACACCCCCGTCCGCATGAAAGTTGATGAAAGGCTCCACTGCCATTAAGGACCTGTAATTCAGATACCCTTCTTGCTGAAGTGATTGCTAAAAGGAAGTCTGTTTAACAAGAAAGGAATTTTAACTCTGCACTTGCAGGTGGCTCAAAAGGAGGTAGAGTGAGTTTTTCCAATACAAAGTAAGGGTCCCAGGCTGGAGTTGAGGCTCTCTCGGGTGCTCTTAAATGTTTGGCCCCTCTGAGGAACTGCTTGAGCAGTGGATGAGAGAAGAGGGGTGGGGGGCTCTGTGTTGTAATGAACTGAAATGGCTGAGGCATGAATTTTGATGGAGGAAAGAGAAAGGCCCTTGTGAAGCATCTCAGTTAAGTATTGAAGAATCTGAGGTAAATTGGGCTCTGCTGTGCCCATCCCTTGAGTTTGGTTCCAGGCACAGAACCTTTTCCATTTTTCAGCATAAGATTTTCAAGTACTAGGCCTCCTTGCCTCCAAAATGACATCCAACACTTGTTTACTGAGGGATGGTAACGGAGAGATTAGGTAATTAACCAGGCTGCCAGGTTCAGGGTTTGAAGCTGAGGGTGCAGAATCTGGCTCTCCTGCTGTGACAGCAGGGTAGGGGTCTGAGGCAGGTGCCATGGAGCCAGCACTGACACACTGCGGAAGAGGGGGTACCAGTGTTGGCGTGGCCAGTCTGGTGCAATCAGTATCGTCCTTGGTTTGTCCTGTTTGATCTTTAGTAGTACTTTGGAGAGGTGAAGCAGAGGAGAAAAGGCATAAACTGATTTTTCCAGCTGAAGGACAGAGCATCCACTTTACAAGCTTGTTTGTGGGGAGTCCTTGTGCAGAATTTATCCAATTGGTAGTTCTGGGGGGAGGCAAAAAGGTCTAAATTTGGGCCCCCCCATTTGTTTATCAACATGCTGAAAGTCTTTGGTTCCAGTTTCCACTCGTGTGGGTCCATGAGATTTCTGCTTAGTTCGTCTGCCAGTGTATTTAGTTTTCCTGGCAGGAATTGAGCCTGTAGATGCACTTGGTAGCTCAAGGCTGTGTTCCATAGAGCCATGGCTAGTCTGCAGAGGGGGTATGAATGGGTACCCCTCCTGCTTGTTTATGTACCACATAACAATGGTGTTGTCCGTCTTTACCATTAATTGTCCTGGAAGAATGTGGTCTTTGAAGGCTGTCACAGCATTCTGTACAGCTAACATTTCTTTTTGATTGATATGCAGGTGCATTTGACTTGGGTTCCATTTGCCCTTGGCACTTGCGAACTGCTTCTGCTTCAGGCACCGCACAGCAGGAAAGACTGGTGTAATGGCGTCGGCTGCATGCTTTATACCAGACTACCTGACGTCATGGAAGATGAGACTGCGACCAACGCAAGACCCAAGACTTTGATAATCAGGCCGACTGAGTGCGACTCCAAGCAGATGACCCAAAAGTGATGACGGCAACAGTGAAATACTAAGAACATCATGGACTAAGAATAGTTGTGCAAAATCTTACATAATCATAGATGTCCTTTTCTTCCATGTTGCAGTATTCTAGATGTGGGATTTCCTACCCTCAGGTGACTCGTACCTCAGCTCATATACAAAAGCTTCAGCTTGGCTGTTACAGTGTGTGTGGGACGTCGCACGTAGGGCCATAAACCAGGGGCCTTAAATGTGAAGTCTGCATGCACAATCCTCAGAACTTGAAGGCCAGCAGGCAGAGAGTAAGGCGCAGCAGGAGGAATGCCAGTGGCTTCCAGGTGTGTGACTTGTGTCCTACTGTAACACAGAGAGGACTGGTAAGGAATAGGACCTGGGGGGACTGGTGGGTGGGAAGGAATACTGCAACATGGAAGAAAAGGACATCTATGGTTATGGTAAGATTTTACACAGCTATTCTATGTCCTTCTATTCCTATGTTGCAGTATTCTAGATGTGGCAGCATTCCACAGCTTATGCGAGTGAGAGGGTGGTGGTAGATGAAGAGGGTTCTACAAAATCCCGCAGGATTGTCCTGGCAAATCCTGTCCTAGCTCTGGAAACTTGGTCAAGTTTGTAATGCTTGCTGAAGGAGTGGATAGTGGCTGCTTCCAAAATGGATGCTGTGTCTACGCCCTTCATGAAGGCCCTGGAGGTGGCCACAGCTCTAGTGGAATGGGCCTTAATTCCTGCTGGAGGTTCATTTCCATGGTGGGATTAGCAGAGGCAAATAGCTTTCCTAATCCAGCATACGATGGTTTGCTTGGAGACTGCCTTGCCCAGGGCTCTGGGGTGAAAGGAGACTAAGAGCTGGTTAGTTTTCCTGATGGCTTTGGTCTTGTCCAAGTAAAACCTTAGTTACCTGTGCACGTCCAAGGAGTGCAGGATCCTCTCCCCTTCATTAGTGAGTGAGGTAAAAAAGGTGGATAAGATGGATGGATTGGTTTAGAGACAAGTCACTGACCACCTTGGGCATAAAAGAGGGGTTGGTTCGCAGGGACACCCTGTCTTTGTGGAAGATGGTGCATGGGTGACAAAAGCCATTAAGGCCTGTATTTCTGACACTCTTCTGGCTGAAGTGATAGCCACCAGCAGGACTGTCTTCCATGTACACATCTGTAAGGAAGAGGGCCCAGCTGGCTCAAAGGGATGTTGGGTTAATTTCACTACGACGTAGTTCAGGTCCCAGGGCAGGGGGGGGGGTAGGTTTCCTGGGTGGTCTCTTGTGCAAGACCCCTTTAAGGAAGAGCTTTACTTTGAGCATGGCAAGTAAGACGGGTTCCAGGGGCAGGGCAGGCTGATATGGCAAAGAGGTGTACTTTTACAGAATAAGAAAGCCCACTTTTTATCAACTGAGACAGGCAGTTTAGAACCAGGGGGATCTCCGCAGAGGGTCCCTTCCCTTGTGCAGACACCATTTTGTAAATCTTTTCCACTTAGGCAGGTAACATTTTCTGGTGGTAGGCTTCCTTGCCTCCCTTAGGACAGAAAGCACATCCTGTGTGTAGTGGTGCCTGAAAGGGATAAAAAGATTATCATCCAGAGTTAGAGACAACATCTGTAAGTGTGGGTGTAGGAGAGTTCCTTTGTCTTGTGTCAGTAGGTCCACCTTCTAGGGTAAGTTGAAGTGATTGCCCTTGACTAGCTTGTGAAGTAGGGGGGAACCAGTGCTGCCTTGGCCAGTAGGAAGACACTAAAGATTTTTGGTTTGCCCTCCTGCATTTTCAGGAGGACTTTCTGAATCAGTGGGAATGGAGGTAAGGCATAAAGGAACTTCCCCTCCCAAGACATGCTGAAAGCGTCCACTCTCCATGTTAGAGGGGAATGGGTTTTTGAGCAGAAGGTCTGCAGTTGCCTGTTATGGGGGGAGGCAAACTGGTCTATTTGTGGAGCACCCCACCAGTGGACTATGTCTAAGACCACCTCCCTGTTCAGCACCCATTTGTGCTAAGGCGAGGAGGTCCTGCTCAAGAGTTCTGCTTGTTAGTTGTCCTGTGAGGGGACTTAGGCCGTCTGCAGGACCAAGTTGTGAAGAGACTCTAAGTCACATATCAGCAGGGTTAGTCTGCAAAGCTAATAGGCCTTTGTTCCTCCCTGTTTGTTGAGTTACCACATCACCGTGGTGTGGTCGGTCACAATCTGGAATACCCCGGAACCAGAAGGGGAGTGAAGGCCTTTAGGGCTAAAAAGACTGCTGTCATTTCCCTGATATTGATGTGCTTGGCCTGAAGAGAGGGATGCTACTTTTCTTGAATCCTGTAAGAGGCCAGAGTTTCTCCCCAACCTGAATCGGAAGCATCTGTATGCATTACTTGGGTTGGGGTGGTGGGTTGTAGTGGGAGCCCTGGGTTTAGTTGTACTTGTTGGATCCACCAGCTGATTTCTGGTTTCAGACAGGGAAAGAGGGGAATGACTTGCTCTAGGGGATGTAGGTGTTGGGACCAGATGTTCTTCAGGAACCACTGTAGCTTGCACATGTGCATTCTTGCCAGTGGTAGCATGGGGATGGTTGCTGCCATTAAATCCAGGAGACGAGAGCAATTACCTTGCCATCACCTTTTGGGATAGCATGGCTTCCTGGAAGTGGAAGTCAAGGAAAGAACCTTGTCCTGTTGGAGAAAGGCCTTCATTGTCTGTTCTGATTCTGCAGCCTAGGAAAATCTTGTCCTGGCCTGGGATCAGGGAGGATTTGGGGAAGGTGATGGTGAATCCTAGATTCTGCAGAAGGAACATGGTGAAATGTAGATGCTTTGATACAACCTCCCCGGACTCTGCCAGAATTAAGATGTCGTCCAGATAAGTGTAAATCTGTATACCATGAGTTCTGCAGAAGGCTATTGCTGGGGCGAGGCACTTTGCAAAGACTCAGGATGCCGTGGATAAACCAAAGGGCAAAACAGTAAATTGGAAATGAGAGGCAGGTCCACAGAAACACAGGAATTGTCTGTGGGAATTCCTGATGGGTATTGTGTGGGTAAAGCCTCCTTTAAAGTCGAGGGTGCCCATGAAGGCATTGGCTGGAATAAGAGCCAACAGGGTGGGGGTGGGGGGCATTTTGAAAGAAGGTATCTGAAGGTGGAGATTTAGATAGGACAGGTCTAAGATGGGTCTTCAGGGGCCGTCTTTTTTGGGGACCAGGAAAAGACGGGAGTAGAAACCCTTTCCTTCCTGTCCTGGGGGACTGGTTCTATGATGCCTAGCGGTAGAAGGTCTGTCAGCACTTGTGGCATGAGATGGGCCTGTTTTTTTTTTTTGGGGGGGGGGTGCCTCTTCTGGAGGTTTTTTTTCTTTCCAGGATAGGTAGTACCCATTTTTGATAATGGTTAAGACCCACTGACCTGTAGTGATGGATTGCCAAAGGGGAAGACAATGGGAAAAGGTGGGCCAAGAGGGGGAGGTGGGCAAATGCACTCACGCATTACTGGGGCTTCCTCTGTCCTGAAAGGGCCGTCTAGGTTGATGTGGTGGAGCAAAGGGTCTGGAGGTGGTAGGTCTTCTAGCCCCTCTCCTAAAACTGGAGAGGAGATAGAGGGTTGATTATTACATCTCACAAAGGTGGCCTTAGCAGGGTAGTTCCTATAACACTTGGGGATGGGCGACACCAGCAGATGCTTGATGTCCTCAAGTTCTTTGCTTATTTTCTGGAGATTTTTATAAACGTCAGCAGATTGTTTGCTGAAAAAGACATTGTGTCCAAGATCTTACACTTGAAATCCTCAGGGATGTTCTGGAGTCTTAGCCATGAGTAACTCCTGAGGGCAGAAGCGAATGCTTCTGCAGCATTGTAGCTGCATCTGATGGAATACCTGGCTACCTGTTGGGCCAAGAAAGGTTTGGAGGTAAAGTCCGTCTTAATGGGACTGTCAGGCAAAGATGCCGGCATGGAGGAGGCTTGAGAGACCAAGTCTAATGCATACTTGGTCATGTGGGTCTGATAATTTATGGCTCTGAAAGCAACAGTGGAATAAGTGTATACCTTCTTTCTCATCCTATCCATATACTTCCTATCTTTATCAGTGGGTAGGAGGGAGGTAGCAGTCTAGACTGCTTATCTGCAGTGGTGTCAATCACAGCTGGGTCCGGCAAGGGTGGTTTAACAAGGAATTTGTAGTCCTCTGGTACTTTACAGAAGCGATCAGGATGCTTAGGGGCCGGAGGCTGTGAATCTGGGGCCTTAGAAGCCGAGTTGAAGACATCTAAATAAGCAGGCAGAACCGGGGGTACCACCGAAGGGGAGCGTGATTCTACTTGCAGCAGCTCAAAGTACCTTTTTTGGGTGTCAGTCATTTGGGACGTATCCCATATACAGTAATCCTTCATCTTGGTGATGGTCTCACCAAAAGTAATGTCCTGGGGGGGGGGGGATCCCCTTCCACAGATTCCTCATCAGGAGAGTAATATTCCTGGGGGGAGGCAATCTGGAAACATAAGAAATTGACTCTTCTGAGGATAAGAAGGAAGAATCATGTTCTTACCTGACTTGGGGGGGGGGTCATGGGTGGGAGGGAAGAAGCAGGCCTAGGGCTCAGAAGAGGCAGGGTGGAGGTGGCTGAGGCTGAAGGCCTCAGGGCCATAAAGGTCTGCATGACAGAGGAAGTGAAGGCCTGCCAATCTGGTGTGGCTTCTGAAGAGGAGGCGGTATGTTTAGTTGTCTGCTTTTTGGCTGGTGAGGAAGTAGAGTGTGCCCTGGCATTGGGTTTGGACAGTAACACATCCGAAGTCTGGATCCCAGTCGGAGGTACCACCGAAACTGGTTCCTCCTCGACATCGATGGCCGATGTGTGGATAAGCTCAGAGGATGTGCCAGTCGGCTGCAAAACGGCTTACTCGAGGGACGTTGGTAGTCGACAGATCCACTGAGCGCCCTTCAACCCCTAGATCGGCAGTTGGCGGTGCATTGGGAAGCACAGCAGGAGAGGAAGGCCTAGGAAACTTGACCTTCTCGCGCGGAGGTTTGGGTGCGGCCTCCTATGCAGGATCCGTTCCGAGGGCTACCCGCTTAAGGCGCTGGTTCTCCAGGTAGAGGTTTAATGCGGCCAGATGGCTGTGCAAGGTCTTAGGCACAAACAATTGATAAATACTGCAGGAGGAGTGACCGTGTTCCCGGCCTAGGCAAAACACACACCTGTCTTGGGCGTCAACATGGGGTATCTGGCGCCCACATTGGCACTTTCCCTTTATTCCTGACATCAGCTAAAGGCTACAACAACCAAGCATTAGCAATAACAATCTGCAAAAAATAAGAAAATCAGAAACCCAACGGGTTACTTATCTTTACGATGCAACGTCTGTGAAGAAGGGATTCTATGATGCGAATGTCGCCTGGGGCTGAAAAGTTATGAGGATTGTGCGTGCAGACGTCACATTTAAGGCCCCTGGTTTATGGCCCTACGTGTGATGTCCCACGCACACTGCAACAGCCAAGCTGAAGCTTTTGTATAGGAGCCGACGTACGAGTCGCCTGAGGGCAGGAAATCCCACATCTAGAATACTGCAACACAGGAATAGGAGGACATCAGCAGTTGATTTTTGAGGGCGAATTCCCCTTCTGCAAGGATGACAATGTTGTCCAAGTAGGGGTAGATTTGAATGCCCTTGGTCCTGCAGTAGGCTATGGTTGGGCTGGAGGTAGGCACTTTAAGACCCTTGGTGCAGTGGATAAACCAAAGGGCAATGCTGCAAATTGAAAGTGTGAACAGGGTGCAACAAAACGTAGGCACTTCCTGTAGTTTAGATGTATGGGAATGTGGGGGTAAGCCACCTTCAAGTCCAAAGTGGCCATGAAAGCCTTGGGTGGCAAAAGTGGAAGCAGGTTTTGAAGGGATAGCATTCTGAAAGAAGGGAATTTCAGAAAAAGGTTTAAGAAAGTTATATCCAGGATTGGCCTCCAAGGACTGTCCTTTTTTGGCACCAGGAATAACCTGGAGTAGAAACCATTTCCTTCTTGGCCTGGTGGAACAGGTTTTACAGTTCCCCGAGCAAGAAGGTCCTGGATAATATGAGGAATTGGGTGAAGCTGATTCTTGGGTGGAAACGGAATGCCCCGTGGTGTGGGTTTTTCCTGCCAAGATAGGAAATTAGAAGTTATGTACCTACCATAACGTTCCATGTTAGTTGTCTTCTCTCGCCTTCTTTCTTGCTGGATGGGTTCGGAGCCGATCCTCGGCTCCGACTGCACTGCTTTAGCTTGAGAACTCCTTTTACCAGCTCGAGGCAACCCTATATCCCATGATGCAAGGCGGAACTACCTCAGATCTCGTTTGGTAGCTAACCTACCCTGCTAAGGACTAACCTAACATAATTAGGAAACAAGTTCATAAAAAGAGTCCTCATATGACGGCTCAGGAGGAAAACAACCTGATAGGAACTCTTCAAGATCTGTCCAGGCCAGGGGGTAGGAGGGAGGGCCTTAAGAAAGAAGGCGAGAAGACAACTAACATGGAACGTTATGGTAGGTACATAACTTCTAAATGTTAAGTTGTCAATCTCGCCTTCATTCTTGCTGGATGGGACCGTGTCCCTAGCACCTGTATCCCGGGTGGCTCAATGGAACAGACTCTTGAGAACTGTGGAACCAAAACTGGCCCTATCTCTGGAGGCCAAGTCCAACTTGTAATGAGAGACAAAGGTATGAGGCGTGGCCCAAGTAGCTGCTGCACAAATAGTATCAATGGGTAGTCTATCCTGAAAGGCTGCAGAAGTGGATAGACTCCTGGTTGAGTGTGCTTTTGGTTTAGAAGATAGCTGCTTGCCTCTGAGAGAGTACACAAAGGAAATGGTGGAAGTCAACCATCTGGATAAGGTCACTTTAGAAACTGGAAGACCTATCCTGTTTTCTGCATAGGAGACAAATAATTGGTCCGATTTTCTGAATTGTTTAGTTCTATGCAAATAGTACCTGAGCTGACGATGGACATCCAAAAATGAAGCTTCTGTTCAGCTCTGTCGGAATAGTTTGGGAAGAAGACTGGTAGATCTATAGATTGGTTAATATTGGTTTGAGACACAACTTTGGGGAGAAAGGAAGGGTTCGTTCTTAATGATACCCTGTCCTTATGAAAAACCAAGTAAGGGGAACGAATGCAGAGAGCTTGAATCTCAGAAACCCTTCTTGCTGAAGTGACAGCCAGTAAGAATATAGCTTTCCAGGTCAATAACTTCAAAGAACATGAAGCAGACGGTTCGAAGGGAGGTAGTATCAAGGATGCCAACATTAAGTTTAGATCCCATTGCGGAGGAGGATGCTTTATAGGCGGCTTTAGGAGAAAAACTCCTCTCAGAAAGGCCTTGCATAATCTATGAGACATAATGTTATTGTCATGCAAGCCAACATGATACTTGGAAATAGCAGCCAGTTGTACTTTAACTGTAGATGCCGAGGATCCTGAATGAAAAACCTCCGCCAGGAAATCTAAAACAGAATGTACAGGAGCAGTAAAGGGATCAATATTCCTGGAATTTGCCCAAATAGAAAAGCCGCCACTTGCTAGCATAAACAGTCCTAGTGGGCGACTTTAAGGAAGACACTAAGATGTCTGTGGCGGAGTCAGAGATCATCGGAAGCCTGGCTAGGGAAGGAAGTGGAGCAACCAAGCAGTGAGGTTGAGAGACTGAATGGCCCGGTGCTGCTGACCCGACTGGTGGATCAAGAGATCCGGAACTGGGTCCAGATGCCAGGGCTGCACCAGAAGGTGACTATGCAGAGACGGAAACCAAATTTGTCGAGGCCAATAAGGGGCAATGAGAATCAACTTGGCTCTAAAAACGGTGGCTTTCTGAATGACTTGTGGAATCAAGGGAAAAGGAGGAAAAGCGTACAGAAGTCCCCGGGGCCAATCCTGGGTTAGAGAGTCTCTCATGGGTTGGCCTGGAAGGGGAAAGAGGGTGAAATAATCGGGGCACTTGTTGTTTTGAGGAGTAGCAAAAAGATCGCAACAAGGAGTGCCCCGCTGCAGAAAAATCTGATCCACTACAGATTGATTGAGAGACCACTCGTGAGGCATCAGAATGGATCTGCTCAGCCTGTCCGCCAAGAGGTTGGACCTGCCGGGGATGTGCGTTGCCATCAGAAACCGATGAGAGGAGATTGCCCATTGCCAAAGTCTGAGAGCTTCTCGACACAACGGATAGGACCTGGTCCCGCCCTGCTTGTTGATGTACCAGACCACGGACATGTTGTCCGTTTGTACTGCAATAGTCCCGTGGGAAGAAAGTCGTTGAGGGCCTGCAACGTTAAAAGCACCGCTCTCATCTCCAGGACATTTATGTGCAGATGGTATTCTATGGGTTGCCACGTCCCGTGGACCATCCTGCCCTGATAATGCCCCCACCCGATCAGAGAGGCATCCGTAGTGACTGTGGCAACTGGAGGAGGGAAACAAAAGGTCGGCCCTGATGAAGAAGAGGGAAGATATCCACCAATTCAGATGAGTTCTGCGACTGTGTGATTAAGATTTCGTGCCTCATCGGGAGACTGTGGTACGACCACTGCGTGAATAGCATCCACTGCAGAAGGCGCATGTGGAAGCGAGCCAGTGGTAGTAGAACAATGGCCGCAGCCATAAGACCTAGAACCTTCAGTATAAATCTGGCTTTGACCTTGTTGCTCTGCAATAAAATCCGAACGAATTTTTGGATGTCCAGAATTCTTTGATCTGTTAGACTGGCTAACATTTTGACGGTGTTTAATTCTGCGCCTATAAAGGTGATAGATTGGCAAGGCAGCAGAGAAGATTTTTGAAATTTACTGAAATTCCCAAACTCCTGCAAAGCTGTAGAGTGTAGTCTCTGGTCTGAAGAAGCTGACACCTGGTGGTGGCGGAGAGGAGCCAGTCGTCCAAATAAGGAAACACCTGGAATCCTTGACGTCTCAGATGAGCTGTGACCACTGCCATGCATTTGGTGAACACTCTGGGGGCTGAAGTGAGGCCAAAGGGCAGGGCTCTGAATTGGTAATGACTGGTCCCTAGCCGAAAGCAGAGAAACCTTCTGGAGCGCCTGTGAATCTTTATGTGATAGTGCGTCCTGAAGGTCTATAGAGCACATCCAGTTGTCCTTGCCCAGAAAGGGCAGAATGGACTGAAGCATGACCATCCGGAATCTTGCCTTCTTGACAAATCTGTTTAGACTGCTCAGGTCTAATATTGGTCTCAATCTCCCGTCCTTTTGGGGACCAAAAAGAATCTCAGTAGGCGGATCCTACCTGGTCTGCGGCACAGTCTGGACGGCTCTTTTTCTAGGAGCTTTGAAACCTCCTGTTCTGCCAAATCCCTTTGACAGGGTGAGATGTCTGGAAGGGATTGTTGAGGTCGGATACCTTCGAAGGGATTTTGTAACCCTCGGATATGATCGACTGTACCCACATATCTTGTGATAGGGATTGCCAGGCTACTGGGTACAGCGAAATCCTTCCCCCGACTGCCTCCAAGGGTGGACAGTCGGGCAACACCTCAGGGATGCTGAAAGGGCTTCTCAGGAAGAGACTCCCTGTTGCCCTGGTTCTGAGGACCCCCCGCCTCTAGGGCCGCGTCTATTGTTGTTACCCCTCTGCCTCTAGGGGTAAACTGACCACGTGTGTCGGTGTAGCTCCTTGGGCTTTGCAGAACCACATCTTCCCCTTCTGACCCTTGGGATATGGTCTAGAAGGAGTGGAAAAATGGACTCCAACGGCAGAAAGAGTTTTACCGTCCTGCTCACACCTGGTCAAGGTATCCTTCACCTGAGGTCGAACAAAGCCGAACCATCAAAGGGGTATTGGTGAAGGACGCCTTAAAGGGGTCCATAAAATTACAAAGCCGCATCCAGGCTTGGCGTCTAAGAGCAACTCCTGTGCCTGCGGCCCTGCTCGCTCCATCGGCCGCATAGGATATGAGCCGCATGGAGGAGTTGGATAGAATTCAGGATTGCTAGCTGTGAGGCAATCTTTGCTTGAGCCCCAGCAGCAGAAGGATCCTGGACCACTTCACCCAGTTCCTTGAGAGTATCTCTTTGAAGCCTGGTAAAGTGACAAAGGTAGTTCAGCGAGCATAGCAAAGGTCGCTGAAGAAAACATCCACTTTCCATACCTGTCCATGGTCCTAGAATCCTTGTTAGGAGGATGGACAGGTACTGAAGGATCCGCCAGTTCCTTCTTAGTGGCCGCCACCACCATAGCATCCACAGAGACGCCCTTGGAAAGAAACTGTTTGTCCGTAGGGGCCGTGATAAATTTGGATGGTCTCCTGGGGACATGTTCCACAGAATCTGGAGCCACGCCTTCCGAGCCACTACCTGCATAAGTGGGTCGAAAGGCGGAGACACCCAGGAGGTGGAGGGTCGGGATCCAAAAGCCTCCAGGTATACAGACTCATCCTCGGAGGGATCAATGGATGGCCAATTCCCCCTCTGTTTGAGGAGCTCAAGGATGTCTGAAAAGGAGACATCCTCAGAGGGGGATCGTGGGGAACCCTCCGACTCATCTAAGTCGGTATCCGATGTAGTAGACTCGGGGGAGTCTGTGTGTTTCCTCTTACACGTCCTCTTCGAGGGGTTCACCTGCTGGATCAGGAGAAACTTGGAAGAGGAGGAAATTCCCAATGGGGAAACCTGGGGCGATGGATCCCTGGGCCTGAGAGCAAGAGGCTGGCAAGAGGCGTCTACAGGCACTGAAGAGGGAGGAGCTAGAGGGATGGACCGTTGACCTGGCTCAGAGGCCAGGACACTCCTCATCACCTCAAAGGCTCCCCTCCCTGGGAGGCGGAATATCCCGATCCGAGGATACAGGAATTCCTGGCTCCACTGAGAGGAAGGCTCCGAGGCCGATGTCGGTGCCGAGCTTACCAAAGCGAAGCCCGAGAGGGAGGCGGGGTCGGACAAGGGTCCGATGCCACTAGCCCCTCGGAGCAGACAAGGAAATCAGGCGACGGATCCCTCCAAGGAAGGCCTCAAGGAGGAGATCGGAGCCGAGGCAGGGCCGAAGGATGTATCGGCTCCGGCGCCGAAACAGTCGCTGTCCCGAGAAGCTCCGGCTCCAAACTCTGGTGTGGAGTTGGTGGAGGAAGTTCAAGGGGTGAGACAATAGCCGAAGTCTGTTGAGACGGGCTATGGAGCATTTGGGCCAGTGCCTGCGACTTCAACAGCCTGCTTACCACCCTCTCTAAGTCGTGGTCAGAGAGCCTGGAAGATCTCGAAGATCGGCTCCGATGGCTCCGCTCCGACAAAAGAGGAGACCACGGGCAGTGGATACTCTGCAAGGGGACCGAGATCTCTTCGGGACGAAGTCATCGGGCCGAAGTCCCCTGAATTCCAGATGGAGCGAAGGTTTCTCGGCTCGATGCTGGATAAGGTGTCGGCTCCAGCCGGAGCCGACAAGGCCACAGTAGACAGGGTGTCGGAACCAGTCGGTGCCAAACCAACTACTTTTGAAGTAGATAGATCGGTTCCAGCCGTTGCCGATCTCGGCTCCGACGGAGCCGGAGCCACCGGAGGAGGCTTGGATACTGAAGCCTGAGCCTTCGGTGGCTTAGAAGGTTTCCCAGACCCTGTTTTAGAGGGAGAACCTTCTGGCTTAAGTAAGCCATGGAGGATTAGCTTATTCCTCCGTTCCTGCAGGACTCCCTGGCTAAAAGAGTGACACAAAGCACAGGAGTCCTGCAGGTGCAAAGGCCCCAGGCAGTAAACACAAGAAGTGTGACCGTCTGTCAGAGACATTTTCTGACAGCACGAGTCACACTTCTTGAAGCATGAGACCTTGCCTTCCTTAGACATTATCCTAGGAGGAAGTCACACACAAACCCCAACAAACACACACAATTAATCCCCTAACACACAACACACAGGTAGGGATTAACCAATGGGGTTTAGGCCTAACTAAACTTTTATACTAAAGGAAATAAAAGTTTTGAAATATAAAGGGAATAGGGTGGGCTGTAACACACTACAGACTATAAAAATGGAAACAAGGGGGAAATAAAACCCTAACTAAGCTTTTCTCTTTTGACAAGAAAATTACTTACCTCAGCTGGCAAAGGAGACCTCTTTCGCTAAGCGGCAAACGAGATCTGAGGTAGTTCCGCCTTGCAACATGGGATATAGGGTTGCCTCGAGCTGGTAAAAGGAGTTCTCAAGCTAAAGCAAGTGCCGAGTCGGAGCCGAGGATCGGCTCCGAACCCATCCAGCAAGAATGAAGGCGAGATTGACAACTTAACATTATCCTTTTTCCACTAGTGCCGGAAGCCAGCGGTCTGAGGTGATTTCTTTCCAGAGGGGCAGATAGTGAGAGAGGTTGGATGAGATGGGAAGGCGATTGAAGCAGTCATGTATTGTTGTTGTTTCTGTCCTGAAAGGGCTGTCTGTTGGGGGGCTGTCCTAGAGGAGGATTGTCTCCTTGTCCCTTTCCTATGTCTGGAAGATGAAGAGGTGGCAGGGGCTCTTCTGACATAGGAGTTCTTAGTGTAATTTCTGTATAATTTTGGTACTGGGGAGACCAGTATGTTTAATATCTTGGAGTTCTTTACTCTTCGCCTGTAGATTCTTAAACAGGTCTACAGACGGTTTCTCAAACAGATTATGATCCAGTGGAGCATCCAAAATTTTGAATTTAAAGTCTTCAGGCAGTGGCTGGAACCTAAGCCACAAGTATTTACATAGCACAGACACAGATGCAGCTGATCTAGCAGAGGCCTCTGCTGCATCATAACTGCAGTTTATCAAGTGCCTTGCAACCTAAGATGCCAGGGACAGTTTAGATGTCACTTCTGTCTTGTTAGGGGAGTCAGGCAAGGAGGACAGTAGGGGATGAAGCCTGTGATACCAAATCTAGAGAATATTTCACCATATGGGTTTGGTAGTTAATTGCCTTAAATGTTAGGATGGACGAAGTGTATATCTTCTTGCCCAGCCTTGTCCATTACCTTGCTATCCTTGTCTGAAAGTAGGAGTGATGTGGATGGAATAAGTCTAGACAGTTTGTCTAGGGCCACTGCTATTACTGTGGGGTCTGCTAAGGTGGGCTTTACTAGAAATTTGTGGTTGCCAGGGACCTTACAGAAACTATCACGTCTCTTGGGAGCAGGTGGTTGAGAGTCGGGTTTTTTTGCGACTGATGCAAATCCATCGAGGTATACAGGAATCACTGGAGGGATGGCCGATGGGGAGGGTGATTCAACCAGAAGAAGCTCAAAATACCTTTTTCTGAATTTCTGTCATCTGGGTAGTATTCCATTTAAAATATTCCCTCATTTTTGTTATAGTCTCTCCAAATGTAATGTCCTCTGGAGGGGAGACTCCCTCAATAGAATCCTCATCAGGGGAACAGTATTCCAAGAAGGAAGCTATTTGGGATGAGCATGTAACGTACAGATGTGTACTTGCCATAAATGTAGATGTTCGAGTGTATTCACTGTTGCAATCATTACAATTGTGTTATCCTGCTGGCAGGCTACCCGCAGTCGGCCTGAATTCCAAAGTCTAGGTCTGGCGTTGGGTGCTGTCACCTCCTCCCTGACGTCAGTGCGCTAGGGGTATAAAAGATGCAGCAGCAGCCATTTTCTTCAGTTTTTCTTGCCCCAGATGTCAGGTGCCCCCAAAAGGGTAGGCTAAAAATATGTCAATAAAGCATGCATGCACCAGGGTCAATTTTTCCTTCATCTACAAGCAAATACCCCACATAGGTTGTATAGAATAGAGAAGTACAGATAAGTTCCAGCAAAGATAAGGGGGATGGTAGGATGGACTGCAACAGTGAATACACTCGAACATCTACATTTATGGTAAGTACACAACTGTACTATGTTCGTGTTTCACTGTTGCAGTCATTACAATTGGGCTGAATCCCAAAGCTAAGGTTGGGAGGCTGGAGCTAAATAGGATCAGGAGCAGCTATGAGGTCCTGCAGAACTGCAGTGGCAAAGCCTGCCCTGGATTTAGAGTAGAATGGTAAGTGATAGTGCTTTGTAAAAGTGTGCAATGAACTCCAGGTTGCAGCCTCTAAAATATCTTTGATTGGTACTCCTCTGAGGAAGGCTGCTGAAGTGGCTGCTGCTCTGGTTGAATGTAGCCTAATGCCCTTAGGCACTGATTTGCCATGTTGTGAATAACAGAAACGAATGCAGTGGCCTATCCACTTTGAAATAGTCTGCTTTGAGATAGCCTTTCCTTGTGATCCTGCAGCATATGCTACTAGTAATTGCTCAGTCTTTCTGAAAGCAAGTAGAAGCGCAGCTGACTGTGTATGTCCAAAGAATGCAGAAGTCTCTCACCCTTATTCTGTGGGTTTGGATAAAAGGTAGGTAAATGAATAGTTTGGTTAAGCGCCACACTGGACACTACCTTAGGCATAAATGTCGGGTTTGTCCTCAGAGAAACCCTATCTGGATGGAAAATGATAAAAGATTCCACAGCCATGAGTGCCTGTAGCTCTGAGACTCGTCTTGCAGAACTTATTGCTAGGAGCAGAGCTGTTTTCCATGATAAAAATTTTACATCAGCTGTAGCGGCTGGCTCAAAAGGAGGCAGGGTGAGTTTTTCCAAGACATAATTGAGGTCCCATGCAGGTATTGGTGATCTCCTTGGAGGCCTTAAGTTTTTGGCTCCTCTGAGGTACTGCCTTAATAAAGGATGAGAAAAAACAGGTGGCTCTGTATTGTAATGAGCTGAAATGGCAGAGGCATGAATCTTAGTTGATGAAAAGGATAGGCCTTTGTCCAGCATCTCGGTTAAATATTGCAAAATCTGAGGAATATTTCGTATAGTCGTGTCAATCCCTTGTGCCTGGTTCCAAGCAGAAAATCTCTTCCATTTTTCAGCATAAGATTTTCTGGTACTAGGCCTCTTGGCCTCCAAAATAACATCCATCACCGCTTTAGAGAGAGGTGTGTTTTGAATGACTACATTATCCGCCATGCTGCCAGATTTAAGGTCTTGAGTTGGCTGTGCAGGATCCGATTGTTGTGTTGGGACAGTAAGTGAGGAATTTGAGGTAATGTCCAGGCTGGGTATTGAGACAAGTTCCTTAGGATTGGGTACCACAGTGCTGGCGGGGCCAGTCTGGGGCAATCAGTATCATTTTTGGCTTCTCTTGTCTGACTTTTAGGAGTACCTTGGGGGGGAAAAGGCAGTGGACGAAAGGCATATACTGTTAAGTTTTTCCAGCTGAAAGACAGAGCATCCACTTTCCATGCCTGCTTGTGATAAGTCCTTGTGCAGAATCTCTGTAGTTGGCAGTTGTGAAGGGAGGCAAATAGATCTATGTCCGGGCATTCCCAACTCCTTGTTATCATGCTGAAGACTTGAGGATCCAAATTCCACTTGTGGGGATCCATGAGGTTTCTGCTTAGTTCATCTGCCAGAGTATTTATCTTTCCTGGGAGGAATTGTGCCTGCAGATATACTTGGTAAGTCAATGCTGTGTCCCACAAAGTCATGGCTAGTCTGCATAGAGGGTAGGAATGAGTGCCTCCCTGCTCATGTACCACATGACTGTGGTATTGTCCATCTTTATCAGTAGTTGTCCCGGATGAAGTAGATCCTTGAAGGCTGTCAGGGCATTCTGAACAGCTAGCATCTTTTTTTGGTTGATATGTAGATGCATTTGTCTTGCGGACCATGTGCCCTGAATACATCTTCCTGCCATGTGGGCCCCCCAGGCATAATCTGATGCATCTGTTGTTAATATCTGCTTGGCTGTGGGTAAAGCGAATGGCTGCCCCTTGTTGTGGTGACCGGCCTTTGCCCACCATCAAAACTCCTGTTGCAGGCAAGGAATGAGGGTAATTATTGTTTAGGCAGTGGCAATGTTGAGTCCAAACACTTATTAGATACCATTGAAGTTTCCTCATATGCAGTCTTGCGTATGGAATTAGCAGAATGCAGGATGCCATGAAGCCCAAAGCCTGCAGAATTTTTCTTGCAGATAACTGGGTCTTTGTTGTCAACAGTTTGAAATACGTAGTCAGTTGCCTTTGTTTGTCTGGCGTGGGATAAGCCATCTGGGCAGTTGTATTTAAGCTTGCACCCAGGAACATTATCTCTTGAGAGGGTACTAGTTTTGATTTCTTTTTGTTTACTGTGTACCCTAGGCATGTTAGTAATGCTTTTACAAACGCCAGATGCCGTAGTAGAATGTCCTTGCTCTCTGCTTGAATAAGGCAGTCGTCCAAGTAAGGATATATTTGTATTCCTCTGTCTGCAAAATGCAATTACTGGAGCCAGGCATTTTGTGAAGACCCTGGGCGCAGTAGATAAGCCAAAGGGCAGTGCAAAGAATTGGTAGTGCATCGAGCCAGCTATGAATCTGAGGTATCTTCTGCATGATTGTCTGACTGGGACATGCAGGTATGCCTCTTTTAGGTCTAAAGTCACAAGCCAAGCCTTCTTGCCCAGCATGGGCAGAAGCTTCTGCAGTCTCAACATTTTGAATCTTGGAATATCCAGATATGTGTTTAGAATAGATAGGTCCAGTATTGGTCGCCAGGCTTTGTCCTTTCTGGGCACCAAGAACAGTCTTGAGTAAAATCCTTGTCCCTGCTCTTGCTGTGGTACTTGCTGAATGGCCCTCATGTCCAAGAGGGATGACACTTGCTTTTGTGCCTCTGCCCATTGATTTTTTGGCAGGTCTGGCAAACCTTTTGCCCTTGGCAGGGTGCGAAAGTGAAACCTGTAGCCTTGTGACACTATATCCAAGACCCATTTGTCCTGGGTTATTACGTGCAATTTTGAGAAAAAAGTGCTAGTTTTCCCCCTAAAGGTGCTGCCAGAAGATAAGTGCTAGGCGCAGGCAGGGGAAGTCATTGGGACTGTTTCCTGTATGGCTGTGATTCGTCTTCTCTGGTTTTGGAAGTAGAAGCACACCATTGTTTAGACCTGTATGAGCCTTGGGGCTGGGATCTGCCTCTAGGGCATCTGTATCTGCCTCTTTGTGGCCTGTCTGACACTGGAAAGGACCAATTCTTTGTAGGCCAGTGCCTGCTAAATCTTGGAGGCTGTACCTTTAAGAAATCCTTGACTGTTTGCATAGATTTAGCTTTGTCCTCCATTTTCTTCAACACCTCTTCTGCTTTAACACCAAATAAGGTATCATGCTGTACTGCAGCATCTAATAATTTTGCTTTAACATGATCAGGCAGAGTCTGTTCCTTTAACCAAGCATGCCTCCTAATGACAGAACCCGTAACAGCGGCCCTGCAGGAGGCCTCCAGAGAATCAAAACCACATTGCAAAGTATGTTTTCCCACTTGTTCAGCTGCATGCAATAATTCCTGCATTTCTTTGTTTTCTGCACATTCAGAATTTATCAACATTTTCTGTTTAAGCAGTGACATAATATGCTGATATTTAAGCATATGAAACTGACAATTTAAAGCCCTTATAGTATAGCCAAGGTAGCAGAAGTGTAAATCTTTTTTCACCATCTGTCCAGTGCCTTAGAATCCCTGTCAGAGGGGGTAGGGTTTTTTTGCAGTAGAAGCCTTGACCCTTTTGGGACCCTGAGAAATAGTTTCTGGGTCAGCAGCAGGGTTCTTAAAAATAAATTTATGTGAATCAGGAACCCTGTAGTATCTGTCTGGCTTAACAGGAGCTGGAGGTAAAGAGTCAGGAGTCAGACTGGACTCTGAAAACACATAATCTACAATGTCTAACACAGGTGGAATAGCAAGGGGCCTGTGCTGAGGTAGTAAAAGGAAGTCTCTGAGCCTTTTCTTAGATTCTGAATAATCTTGACTCTCCCAGTGGAAATGCTCCCTCATGGTATGCAGAGAGTTTCCCCAAAAGAATAATCCTCAGGAGGAGAGGCTGAAGGGATAGATTCTTCAGCATCAGAATCCTCATAAGGAGGAAGAGAGTATTCCTGATCAGAAGAAATGGAAAACCTGATCTGAAGATTCATATACTGTCTCTTGCCTAAGGCCTCATCAGGAGGGGGATGGGAACCCTTGATCAAAGTAATTAGGTCTTCGGCCATTTTGAGCATCTGTTTTTTTAGTCATGGAGGCCTGTCCATGGGGCTGTTGTACTTGTTTCTTTGTCTTTAGAGGTACTTCAGTCTTTGCCTTTGAAGCTCAAGTCGTTTTAACATATAACTGTGAAGGCCTGAAAACACCCTCAGAAGCTGCCTGCTCAGCAGCTCCAGACCCATCTGAGGGAATAGTTTCCGAGGTTCCAAAACCTTGAGTCTCCAGCGGCCTAGTCGGCTCCACGTGGGAGTCAGAAGTGGCCTGCGGCTCTAAAGTAGCAGGCGTCAGGGGCTGTGAAAGTGCCTCACTGAGAACAGACGAACCAGCGAATGGCTTAGAAGAAGCCTAGTCAGTTTTGGACCTCGGATGCCTGTCCTTTTCTTTTTCTTTGTGTTTCTTTTGAATTGCGGTAGTCGGATGGCTATCCGACGACATTGTGTAATTAAAAAATCTTCTGCCAAAATAGTGAAATGCAAAATCGTACTGACGCTTAGTGCGTTGGTTAAATCTAGCACAAAACCGACAATTAGCAACATCGTGATCAGGGCCTAGGCAAGGAATACAGTAAGAATGGAAGTCCTTATGAGGTATTTGCTTCCCACAAAAAATACAATTAACTTTTTCTGACATCAGTCTGGGCAAGAAAAAAGTTTCCCCAACGGGGTACTTAGCTTTTAATGAAGACTTCGGATCTGAAATTCGAACACAAAAATCTCAGGAATCGGCCAACCGGCACTTGCGAACTGCTTTTGCTTCGGGCACCGCTCGGCAAGAAAGACTGAAGAAAATGGCGTTGGCTGCATCTTTTATACCCCTGACACACTGACATCAGGGAGGAGGTGACAGCAACAGATGCCGAACCTAGACTTTGGAATTCAGGCCGACTGCGGGTAGCCTGCCAGCAGGATAACACAACTGTAATGACTGCAACAGTGAAACACGAACATCAGACTCATCTGAGGAAGAGGATAAGGTTCCTTTTTCCTAAGAAATGGAAACAATAGAGATAGCTGAGGCAGGTCTAGAGTTAAGTACAGGTATAGTGGGAGCTGAAGAGGCTGAAGGCCTAAGGGCCATGAAGACCTGCATCAAAGACTGTATGGAGGACTGCCAGTCTGGTTGCCCCTCCGAAGGAGAAGACAAATGTTTGCTCTTTTGTCTCCTTTCTAAAGGAGTTGATTCTGGAGAAACTGTGGGCCTAGTTTCAGGGATCTGGCCTAAAGAGGAGGAGTTGGAATCCTGGATCAAGGAAGGTCCTTTGGTGGAGCCTGGTTCCCCTTTGACTTCTGCAAAAACAGACATCTGAATAACCTCCATGGACGTACCTACCGGTACTTTGGAAGTGGCTTCTTGAGGGCGAGATGCAGAAGTAGATTGCTCTAGTGGACATCCCTCAACCCCTATATATTGGCAGCTGGCAGGGCGTCGGACGACAGAGGCAGAGATGGCAGGCCTTGAAACTTTTGCCTTTTCTCTTGGCAGTTCCACCTGAGTGGCAGATTCCGGATCCATTCTTAATGCTAACTTCTTTAGCCTTTGGTTCTCCAAATACAAATAGAGGGCAGACAGCTTCTGAGAGTTTTGGGAGCAAAAGACTGGCAGATGGCGCAGGAGGTATGATCGTGTCCCCGGCCTACACAGAACAAGCAAAGATCATGGAAGTCGTTATGCAAAATTTGACATCTGCATTTACCTTTCTTAGCGGACATTGGCTAAGAATAGACAAACAACCCAATCTCAAGCAAAAATAATAAGAATTCCCCAAAGGGGTACTTAACTTTAGGCATCTTGAAAGAGAGGAGCGAAGCGATCGATTTGATGTTTGACTGCGGCAGAAAAGTTCCGAGGTCTGTGCATGTAGACATCACATTTAAGGCCCCTGGTTTACGGCCGCATGTGTGACGTCCCACACACCACCAGCAACCAGGCTTAAGCTTTTGTATAGGAGCAGACGTTTGGGTCACCTGAGGCAGAAGATCTCACAGTAAGAATACTGCAACATGAGAACTGAAGGACATATGCAGGTACACCACCTGATTTGCTGATGCACTGCTGAGTAAACCCCCCGTGCTGACCAGTATGCGCATGACCCAGTGAACTGCATTACAGTTTGAAATGTTTTATGTTATGTGGTGCTATAATCGCCACATGTCAGGATGGAACATCCTCACTTGCAGTATACAGATGATGTGAAATGAAAATTAACAAGTAGTCTCCACAAGCTACTAGGTACAACTTGTAAAACTCATTGTAAATGCAACTACTTGACATTAATTATGTCATGTTAGACCTTACTGAAAAAATTTGGACTTTATGGAATCTTGCATGCCTAAAGTGAAGTTCACAATTAAACATGGATATTAAAAGAAAACGTGGTTTCTCCAGTTCAAGTTACCTATGTAATTGGCTACTTCTTTCCAGTCCTCTGAACTTCAATAACTAAAGAACAGTTCAGAAACCGCAATGCAAACTACTTTAAAGATGTACTTACTCAGTAACAGATTTTACATTCTCCTGTGCTGTGAATCCCAGGTGTTCTTCTCTGTGTTTTTCACATGGAAAAGCAGGGGGTAAGAATTCAGTGTCATGTTTCTGGGGAACTTTATAAAACTTCCAAGCAGAATCAGCACCATCACCTTCAGTAGATACTGCTGCACCAATATATACCGTAAGTTCCAAATTTTCAGGGAAATGAGCTGGGAAAGGCTGAGGTAAAACGTCTGCTCTGTCTTCAACAGGCTTGGAGGAAATTAAAGGATCTGGAGTAGGCATCTGATAAAAATGCTGACTTTGGGGAGTGGAGGGATTTTTTATTACTTCTGCTACTTCATCAGCCCTATCACAAGGGTGAGGACTTAGAGGTGGTGGCGGCGGTGAACCTATTTCAGGGACATGCATTTGAGGAGTTTTAGCTGCATCACTGGGTCTAATGTTCGTAAATCTACCGCCACTGTCCTGTGGCCGGATACCTAGTCTCTGACTGGATGAATCTGAATCCAGAGGAACATCCTCGCACAAAGATGCTCGATGGTGGAAAGGAGTAAGTGGTCGTTTCTGTGGTTTCTCCCCCTTTTCTTGCTTCTCATTTGTTTTGTGTTTTGCACTTTGTTGCTGCTGCTGATTTAGAGACTGAGGCTGTCCATGGGGACCAGCAGTTCTTTGTTTCAGACTTTTGTGCCTGTAAAACAAACTTCATCTTACTAAGTCTGCTCATTGCTCATAATCACAGCTTTTCCAAGCCACATTACTTACACAACCACTATAAAATATGCAGCAAAACCTCATCAGCTTTAAGTTTTAAAATGTCCATGACACCTTTAAAAACTTGATAGTTTAACTTCAATTTTTTTTTTTAAACTAGAAAAAAATTTAGCTACACCTCAGATCATGTATTACATAAAGAACATTTCTCTGTAAGGGAACTCCCCATAACCATGCAGGAAATCCCATCAGATATGACTAACGGTCAAACACACAGAACACCCACAGATGTCTGAATAATATGATCACTGCTGAACAAGTCACCCTTCTGACCAAATATGAACAATCGACTGCTCCCATACAAAATGTGAAGTTACCTCTCACATTGCGGATAAACAGGAAAGTGCAGCTGTGAGAGAGCGCAACATTTCTGCCATAGTCTATTCCTTCTATACAAGGGTTTATGTACATTTATAATCTAGACCCTGAGAGTACAAAAAGATTTAGTAAGTCTATATCCATTCAAACTGAAAAGGGACTTACAAAGGCTAAGCAGTTATGTACAATAACTAGGTTCCCAAGTAAAGTACAGTTTTGTACCTACCATAAATGTAGATGTTCGAAGATCCACATTGCTGCAGTCCTTACACTTGGGTAGTCCGCTGTCCTCGATCGGCCCGAATATCAAAGTATTAGGCTGACGTCGGTCAAGGCGCATAAGACTGACATCAGGACGTCAGGGTACAAATGCGCATGACCGACGTCATATCCTCAGTCTTTTCTTGCCCCAGATGTCAGAAGACCCTAAACAGAAAGGTCAAAACCAAAAGACAGCAAAAAACAACCAACCACCCTTGCACTAATCATATGAACAATATATACAATATGCACAATATTTACAACCCAAACCACACAACCGCCCCTAACAACGGAGGGGAAGGAGGGAGGGTAAATTGGACTGCAGCAATGTGGATCTTCGAACATCTACATTTATGGTAGGTACAAAACTGTACTATGTTCTTCATCTCACATTGCTGCAGTCCTTACACTTGGGTAGAATCCCAAAGCAGAGGTAAGGGAGGATGGCAAAACTATAAAGTAGTAGGAGCTGACAAAATGCCCTGTAAAATAGCAGTGGCAAACCCAGCCCTAGATTTAGAGTAAAGTGGAAGGTGGTAATGCTTAGAGAAAGTATGCACTGAACTCCAAGTAGCTGCCTCCAAAATATCTTTAGTTGCCACCCCCCTTAAAAAAGCTGTAGAAGTGGCAGTAGCTCTAGTGGAATGAGGCCTAATCCCAGCTGGAATCTCCTTACCATGATGGGAATAACAGAAAGCAATACAAAACCCAATCCACTTAGAAATAGTTTGTTTTGACACAGGCTTGCCCTGAGAACCCAAAGCAAAAGAAACAAACAACTGCTGAGACTGCCTGAACCCTTTAGTTCTGCTCAAACAATATCGCAACTGCCTGTGTATATCCAAGGTGTGCAAAATCTTTTCCCCTTTATTTTGGGGGTTTGCATAAAAAGTAGGCAAATGAATAGTTTGGTTTAAAGCCACACTAGAAACCACCTTAGGCATAAAGGAAGGATTAGTGCGTAAAGATACCCTATCCTTATGGAAAATTAAGAAAGGCTCAACTGCCATAAGGGCCTGTAATTCAGAAACCCTTCTCGCAGAGGTAATGGCCAACAAAAAAGCAGTCTTCCATGATAAATATTTCAACTCGGCAGTAGCTGCAGGCTCAAAAGGTTGTAGAGTGAGTTTCTCCAACACAAAATTGAGATCCCAAGCAGGAGTAGGAGCTCTACGGGGTCTTATATTCTTTGCTCCTCTAAGGAATTGCTTAAACAAAGGATGAGAAAACAATGGTGGATCACAGTCATAGTGAGCAGAAATTGCTGCAGCATGAATCTTAATAGAAGAGAAGGACAAACCTTTGTCCAGTAACTCAGCAAGATATTGAAGAGCCACACTTAAATTAGGCTTAGCAACATCAAATTCCTTTGCTGCACTCCAAAATAAAAATCTCTTCCATTTATCTGCGTATACTTTCCTTGTACTAGGCCTTCTGGCCTCCAAAATAACATTCAAAACTTGCTGGAAGCTGAGACCCTCAGGGTTTAAAACAGAATATGCCAGGCTGTTAGGTGAAGAGAGTGAAGTTTGACATTGAGTAAATGACTGTTCTCTTGAGACAGCAGGTGTGGAATCAAGGCAAAGGCCATGGAGGCTCGCGAACCAGACTTCTCAGTAATGGGTACCAGTGCTGTCGAGGCCAATCTGGAGCTATTAGAATCATCTTTGGCTTGTCCTGTCTGACCTTTAGGAGTACCTTTGGGAGGAGAGGCAGAGGTGGAAAGGCATACACATGAAGATTGCTCCAATTGAAAGAAAGAGCATCCACTTTCCAAGCTGTGGGATGAAACCTTTTGTGCAAAACTTTGGCAGCTGGTAGTTTAGTGGAGAAGCGAACAGATCTATGTCTGGAGTTCCCCATGACACTGTCAATTTCTGAAATACATGAGGATCCAATTTCCACTCGTGGGGATCCATAATTGTCTGCTCAACACATCTGCTAAGGAGTTCTGTGCTCCGGCAGAAACCTTGCCTGAAGATTGAGCTGTAAACTGAGAGCAGTCTCCCACAAAATCATTGCTTGTCTGCATAGAGGATAAGAATGTGTTCCCCCTTGCTTGTTGATGTACCACATGACAGTTGTGTTGTCTGTTAGAACCAACACCTGCCCTGGAAGAAGTAAATCCTTGAAAGCTATTAATGCAAATTGGACTGCTAACATCTCCTTCAAGTTGATATGTAGATGTTGTAGTCTGGCAGGCCACGTGTCTAGTATCCACTTTCCATTTAGATGAGCTCCCCAAGCTTTGTCTGAGGCATCTGTCGTTAGAATCTGACTCGCCTCTGGCCGGGTCACAGAGAGTCCCTTGTTTAGGTGACATTCCTGAGCCCACCACAAAAATTCCTTTTGAATGCAAGGTATTATCTGAATGACAGTGTCCATATCTTGGCAGTGCTGTGTCCATACATTTTTGAGATACCATTGTAGCTTCCTCATATGCAGTTTGGCATTGGGAAGCACCAGAATACAAGATGCCATGAACCCCAAGGCTTGAAGGACTGTCCTTGCAGTCAGCCTGGACTGATGAGACAATTGATGGAAGTAAAGGGAAAGATTCTTTTGTTTGTCCGGGGTCAAAAGGCCATCTGGGATGCTGTATTCAGTCTCACACCCAGAAAGCACATGTCTTGAGAGGGTACTAGACTGGACTTTATTTCGTTCACAGAATACCCCAGGCATCTTAGCACTGCTATCACATATTGCAAATGATAAAGAAGCTCGTCCCTTCCTTTGGCCAGAATCAGGCAATCGTCCAAATAAGGATAGATCTGTATTCCTTTTAGCCTGAAGAAAGCTATCACTGGAGCCAGAACCTTTGTGAACACTCTGGGCGCAGTAGATAAGCCAAAGGGCAATGCAGAGAACTGATAATGAGAAGTCCCAGCTCGAAAACACAGATACTTCCTGCAACTTAGCCTGATAGGAACATGAAGGTAAGCTTCCTTGAGATCCAGAGTCACCATCCAGTGATCTTTGCCCAGCAGAGGTAAAAGCTGTTGTAACGTCAACATTTTGAACTTGGGAATGTCCAGATAAGTGTTGAGGATAGATAAATCCAAAATTGGTCTCCACGTGTTCCCCTTCTTTGGTACTAGGAACAGGCGAGAATAAAATCCTAGGCCTACTTCTGGCAGAGGGACCGGCTGTATGGCCCCTATTTGCAGTAGCAGAGAAATTTGTTTGTGAGCCTCTATTCTTTGCTGAGGAGGAACGTCTGGCATGCCTTTGAAAGGAGGCAAGGTATGGAAATAAAACCTGTAACCTTGGTGTATAATATCCAATACCCATCTGTCCTGGGTAATTAAACTCAAATTTTCTTTGAAGAGTGCCAACTTTCCTCCCAAAGGTGCTGCCAGACAAGAAGGCTCTGGCAGCTGAAAAGGTAGGTCATTGGGCCTGTTTACGAAAGGACTGGCCCCTGCCCTCACCCGAAGACTGTGCAGGTGAACTCCCTGTTCTAGGCCTGAAAGAGCCCTGAGCTCTACCCCTACCACGTCTAGATCTTCCCCTAGACTGTGAATCATAAGAAGGGTACGTCCACCCCTTAGCAGGCCAATTCCTATTAAACTTCGGAGGCTGAACTTGCAAAAAATCTTTAACAGTCTGCATAGACTTAGCCTTGTCTTCCATTTTCTTTAAAACTGCCTCCACAGGTGAACCAAACAATACATCAGACTGCAAAGGTGCATCTAAAATCCTTGTCTTAACATGGTCAGATAAGTTCTGATCCCTCAGCCAGGCGTGCCTGCGAAGAACTGACCCAGTGGCAGCCACCCTAGACGAGGCCTGTACAGCATCAAATCCACATTGTAAAGAATGCTTACCCACCTGTTCAGAAACATGTACCAAATCTTGTAATTCTTTACACTCAATGCCTTCCGTCAGAGCATCTACCTTAGACTTCAATTGAGAAAGAAGATAGTTTTGATATTTCAACATGTGAAACTGGCAATTCAAAGCCCTCATAGCTAAGGTGGAAGAAGTATAGACTTTCTTTCCCCATCTATCCAAAGCTCTGGCCTCTTTATCTGGAGGAACCGGATTTTTTACCACAGAGGCCTTGACACCCTTAGGTCCCTGACTAACTGTTTCTGGGTCCGCCCTAGGACTCTTATACAGATATTTATGAGCTTCAGGCACCCTGTAATACCTGTCCGGTTTAACAGGAGCAGGAGGCAAAGAATCAGGATTAAGTGAAGCCTCTGCAAACACATCTTCCACAACATCCAGAACAGGTGGTATAGCCAAAGGCCTATGCTGGGGTAAAAGCAAAAATTCCCTAAGCCTTTTCCTGGAATCAGAGAAGTCCTGACCTTCCCACTTAAAATGTTCCCTCATGGAATGAAGAGTCTCTACAAAAGAAAAAATCCTCTAGAGGAGAAGCTGAAGGAGTAGAATCATCCACATCAGAATCAGAATAAGGAGAATACTCCTGCAAGTCTTCAGCCGAAGACTTTGAAACATCCGAAACCTGCTCAAAACTCCCCAACTCTGGTTCCACCCTAGGCCTCTTATCAGGAGGGGGCAAAGAACCTCTAATCAAAGTAATTAAATCTTCTGCCATTTTGAGCATGTGCTTCTTGGGCACAGATCCTGAAGAAGTAGGAGTGACACCAACAGAAGCTAAACCTGGCCTGCCTCTGGGAGAAGCCTTGGAAACAGAAGGAGAGGGCCTAACCACCCTAGGAAGGGAGGGGAGTACAGTAACCTGAGAAGCCCCTTCAGCCTGACCTGCCTCCTCAGAGGCCACATCTTGCAATATCAAAGTCTCCCCCTGGGACTCCAGAGAAGCCTCCGGTGGAACCACCGGTTCCACTGACGCCTCTAAAGAACCGGCGTCCGCACGGACGACTCTTCTTGCCTGGGTTTAGCTGCTTTGTCTTTGCGCTTCTTCGAAGAAGCGGGCGTCGGAGCATCCGACGGCATATTGTAATTGCACCGCTTCCCGAAGACCAACCTGGCACAATCTAACCTTCGCTTAATAGTGCGCTTATTAAACCTAGCACAAAAGCGACACCCAACAACGTCGTGCTCAGGCCCCAAACAAGGAATACACAAAGTATGATAATCTCTATGCGGTATCTGCTTCCCACAAGAAATGCGGTATCTGCTTCCCACAAGAAATACAGTTATTCACTTTTTCTGACATCCGGTAAACCACTGAGGCAAGAAAAAAGTAAAATATTCCCCGACGGGGTACTTAGCCAACTTTGACTCGGTCTGAAACTCCGAATTCGAAAAATTTCAGAACGCCGAACGGCACTTGCAACGCTGCTTCTGCATCGGACCATGCGGCAAAAAAGACTGAGGATATGACGTCGGTCATGCGCATTTGTACCCTGACGTCCTGATGTCAGTCTTATGCGCCTTGACCGACGTCAGCCTAATACTTTGATATTCGGGCCGATCGAGGACAGCGGACTACCCAAGTGTAAGGACTGCAGCAATGTGAGATGAAGAACATCTAATTTACACCAGAACTTAAAACTGCCAAATGCATTATACAAACCAAATCTGTATGCGGAGAGAAATTACTCAAGTCCCAATGTGTATGAGCTCTGAGATTATAGATCAATAATAAGGAAAAGGAGAATGGAAGTTGCAGTAATAGGGAGGGCTAATATTTGAATATGCAAACACACCGCTACAAGGTTTGCGCCTCAAAAGGTACATTTTTTAGAGGCAGTCCAACTAAACTCAATGGGGCTAGCAACCCATCCACAGTCTGACCAAAAGTCATTGACACAAGACATCATTATTTAACAGTCTGTGTTTAGAAGTAATAAAGTATGGTTTACAGTCAGAAAACTGCTACAACACCAAAAAGAACAGCAGAGAAGAATTACAAGGTGGAATGGGTCACATTTTTGCAGGTGACTAAAGTATTACCATTTTTTTAAAGAAAAAAAAACACCAGCAATTAGAGGTTTAGCAATGCGACCCTACAAAGGACTTACACTTTTCTCATATTTCAAAAAAAAAAAAAAAAAAATCGGGGACAAAGAGCATGAATTTGAGCAGTTACATGAATAATAAGAGAAAGTCTGACATACAAAATAATGCTTTAAAAAGTTCCAAAGCCCTTGAAACCAACATTTCTGAATTTAGGGACTTCAAACAGGCAAACCATATACAATTACATTAGGAACTTAAAACTGACTTATGACAGCACCAGCTTAGATGCTGAGACACTGGTCAGCTTCACAAAAGCTCCAGGTTTGTCAGCAGTTACTTTAATATGCATGCAGTCCAAGAGACCATTTTGGAGGCTAGTTCAAATACCCAATTGGCCCAAAGGACTGTCTGGTTAAGTGACTTGCTCAAGGTCACATAGCAGACAAATGAAAGTGGGGCAGATTCAATTTTAAAGATATAAACATAGTGGTTACTTAAGACACTAACTAATGTAATGAAACAAAAGCAATCAATACAGGAGTGTCAAATTGAAATTTGTATGACTGAAGAATGCTGTTGGAATACACTGCTATAAAGCAATCCAAAAAATAATTAAGTTGCAGGACCACCAACTACAAAGTACTATGATGAAAATATGCTAGTAGCAAGATGGACAGAACAGAAAAAAAAAGCGATCCTACAAAAGGACAAGGTCAAAAGGGCTTACAGATGCACAAATGAGAGAATACGGAAAAAACTGCTGAACAACAATGTACAAATGTGAGAAATTCCACGAACATATCCACTATAACGTTCAGGTGGAAACACATCACCAGCTCTTACAAAAAATACCTAGAAGAACAATGTTATATAACTTGTAGGCATGATGTCTGACTTTCACTACAGATCTGAGGACACAGCTACACATGGCAGATGTTTTCAGCAAAATTAATGGAATTACTGAATTTCAGGGAGTAGTACAGTAATCAGCTCAACATAACTGGAGATATCGGAGTAGGACAGCACTGCCATAGCAGTACTCATTCATGGAATTCTGGAAGGTAGGTCTTAAACTTCCAGACTAACCTTCAGCATATTCTTTGAAATCCCCATGAGCACAGTTCCTCCTCAGATGAAGCCAGCATTATCCTTCAGCTGTTTTGTGCACAAAGTGCTCAGGAATGCGCTCTCACTATGGATGCAGGAGAGCTCCATGTATACCCAAGTCTGTAAAGTCCTCTAGCACTCTTGTCCCATAAGTCTATCCAGTAGCTGGAACTGGTCCCAGCAATACTGATGTGACTTCCTAGAAAAGGAGAGACACACCTAAAAATGGACTTAGAGACATCCTAGATGATCCTACGGGTCCACTAGTCCCTAGGGATCTAGTTAAACATTGCAAAGAATGAAACTGGGAGGACAACAGGGACCTTTTACTGCAGACATGATCTACTCAAACATCTACTGCTGCAAGTTGCTCACAAATGCAGTATGATAACTGTAGAAAAGTACAGTTTTGTACCTACCATAAATGTAGATGTCCGAACTGGATAGCATCTGCAGTCATAACAAATGGGTTGTCCTGTCGTCAGGCAGCCCTTCGGTCGGCCGGATTCCAAAGTCTGGGTCCGGCTTCGGCTGATGTCGCACTTCACCCGACGTCATCTCTGCTGGTCTTCGGGTATAAAGGCATCAGCCAACGCCATTTTCCTCAGTGTTTCTTGCCCCAGATGCCAGTTGCCCTCTTGGAAAGCTAAATTTTGGATAAATGCCAATGTTTCCAAAAAAAAGGTAGAAGGCAAACACAAAAAATAATCATGTATGTACATATATACAAACAAATACACCATAAGAGACTCCCCCCCCAGCTTGCTATTAGGAGGGTAAATACCCTAGGAGTACCACAGAGGGGAAGGAGGGTGGGTAATCCTGACTGCAGATGCTATCCAGTTCGGACATCTACATTTATGGTAGGTACAAAACTGTACTATGTCCTTCATGGATGCATCTGCAGTCATAACAAATGGGTAGAATACCATAGCCAACCTAGGGGTGGAGGAAGAAAAATTATGGTGTAGTTAGGATCCCTTGCAGTACAGCAGTGGCAAACCCTGCTCGGGATCTAGAGTATAGAGGTAAATTATAATGCTTGGCAAATGTATGCACGGAGGTCCAAGTAGCCGCCTCAATAATGTCCTTGGTTGCCACTCCTCGTAAGAAAGCTGTGGTAGTGGCTGTAGCCCTTGTAGAGTGAGGTCTTATGTTCTGTGGAATTGGTTTTCCATGGTAGGAGTAACAGAATCTTATGCAATTTCCTATCCATTTGGAGATTGTCTGTTTGGAAATTGCTTTTCTTTCCCTTCCTGTTGCATAGGCTACTAAAAGCTGGTCAGTTTTTCTGTTACCTTTGGTTCTGTCCAGGTAGTAGCGTAACTGCCTATGTACATCCAAGGTATGCAGCAGTCTTTCCCCCCTGTTCTGTGGATTGGGAAAGAAGGTAGGTAGGTGGATTGCCTGGTTTAAAGACACTCTGGATACCACCTTAGGCATAAATGTAGGATTAGTTCTCATGGACACCCTATCTTGATGGAAGATTAGGAAGGGTTGCACTGCCATTAAGGCCTGTAGTTCCGAAACCCTCCTTGCTGAAGTAATTGCCAGTAGAAAAGCAGTTTTCCATGATAGGTGTTGTAGATCTGCTGTTGCTGCTGGTTCAAACGGAGGGAGTGTCAACTTTTCTAGCACAAAGTTCAAGTCCCATGCTGGTAATGGTGGTTTCCTAGGAGGTTTTACATTCTTGATCCCTCTGAGGAACTGCCTGAGTAGAGGATGCGAAAAGACAGGTGGATCGAAGCTGTATTCTGCTGAAATAGCTGATGCATGTATCTTGATGGAGGAATAGGACAGGCCTGTATGTAGAAGCTCTGCCAAGTACTCCAGGATGTTAGCAATATCTATGTTCGACACATCTTTTCCTCTTTCAGTACTCCAAATGACAAACCTTTTCCATTTTCCTGCATAGTTCCTTCTTGTTGAAGGTCTGCGGGCTTCAAGGATAATGTCTTTAACCCTTTGGGATAGGTCTGGGTTAGTTGCTGCTATGTGATGTTCCAGGCAGTCAGTTGCAATGTTTTTAGGTTTGGATGCATGATGTTGTAGTTGTTCTGAGTTAACATCAAAGGCATCAGGGGTATTGACCACATTCTCCCCCGAGACATGCTCCTCAGCAATGGGTACCAGTGTTGTCTTGGCCAATTCGGAGCTATCAGGATTATCCTTGGACGTTCCTCTGATTTTCAGTAGCACCTTGTGCATCAAGGGAAGAGGTGGAAATGCATATGCTGTCAGGCCTTTCCAACTGAAGGATAGAGAGTCCACCTTCCATGCAAGTGGGTGGTATGTCCTTGTGCAGAATTTTTTGAGCTGGTGATTGAGTGGGGATGCGAATAGGTCTATTTGTGGCATTCCCCATTTCTTTGTGATGGCCTTGAAGATGTCCGGGTGTAGCATCCATTCGTGAGCATCCGAGGTGGTTCTGCTTAACATGTCTGCTAGGGTGTTCTCTTTTCCCGGCACAAATATTGCCTGTAACTGGATGTTGTAGCTCAGAGCCAGACTCCAAAGGTCCAGAGTCATTCTGCATAGGGGGTATGAATGAGTGCCTCCCTGTTTGTTGATGTACCACATGACTGTGGTGTTGTCTGTCCTTATCATTAAATGGCCTTCTTTGAGGAATGGTCTGAATTTCTGGATTGCTAGTTTTACTGCCAGCATTTCTTTTTGGTTTATGTGCAGGTGCAGCTGGTCTTGAGTCCACAATCCCTGTATGCATTTGTCCAACATGTGCGCCCCCCAGCCTAGGTCTGAGGCGTCCGTTGTGATGGTTTGGCTTGCTTGAAAGTTGTGGAAGGGTAAGCCTGGGTTTGACTGGCATGCTTGAGCCCACCATAGGAACTCCTGTTTTAGGCATGGGATTAGTGGGATTTCGGTTTCTAAGCTGTGCCTGTGTTGAGACCATAAATTCTTTAGGTACCACTGTAGCTTTCTCATATGCAGTCTGGCATGTGGGACCAAGATTATGCATGATGCCATGAAGCCCAAGGCCTGCAGAACTTTTCTTGCTGTTAGTTTGTTCTGCTTTGTTAATGCCAAGAAGTAAAGAGGGAGTTCTTTTTGTTTTTCTGCAGTTAGGAATGCCATTTGTTTTACTGTGTCCAATTGCACACCCAAGAATGTTCTTGTTTGGGATGGTATCAGCCTTGATTTTTGTAAATTGACTGTGTATCCCAGGGCTTGTAGTAAGCAAATGACCCTTTGGAAATCTGTTGTCAGCTTGCTTTTGTTGTCCGCTTGTAACAGGCAGTCGTCCAGGTATGGATAAATTTGGATTCCCTGTAGTCTGCAGTGAGCGATTACTGATGCCAGGCATTTTGTGAATACTCTGGGTGCAGTAGATAAGCCAAAGGGCAATGCTGAGAATTGATAATGCTCTGATCCTGCAAGAAATCTGAGGTATCTTCTGCAATTTGGTCGTATGGGGACGTGCAGGTATGCCTCCTTGAGATCTAGAGTTACCAGCCAACACTCCTTGCCCAGCATGGGAAGAAGTTGCTGTAGGGTCAGCATTTTGAATTTTGGGACAATGATGTATGTGTTTAAGACGGACAGGTCGAGAATAGATCTCCAACTTTTCTCTTTTCTTGGTACTAGGAAGAGTCTGGAGTAGAATTCCTTTGCCCTGTTCTGTTATTGGTACTCTTTCCACAGCTCTCATCTTTACTAATTCCGCTATCTGCTGTAGAGCTTCTGTTTTTTGATTTTGAGGTAGGTTTGGCATTCCTCTTTTTACTGGTAAGGTGTGGAAGTGGAACCTGTAGCCTTGGTCTATGGTTTGCAAAATCCACTTGTCTTTTGTGATATAGTGCCAATTTTTCAAAAATAAGGCTAACTTTCCGCCTAAAGGTGCTGCTATTTGCTCCCTGGTAGGCGGTGTCAGAGCCAAGTCACTGTGATTGTCCTGTTGCAGTGGAAGTGGTTGTGTCTGTGCCTCGGTTATTGCCTTGCCACTGTCGTCCTCTGTAGGCACCTCCTCTGGATTGATTTCTGCCTCTAGAGCGTCTATTCCTGCCTCTTTGGGATTTTGAGGAGTCTGGAAAGCACCAATTTTTGGCAGGCCAGTTCCTGCTAAACCTTGGGGGCTGAACCTGTAAGAAATCTTTAACTGTTTGTACAGATTTTGCCTTCTCTTCCATTTTCTTCATTACTTGCTGAGCAGGTGTACCAAATAGACTGGCCTTATCCATAGGAGCATCTAACAGCTTTGCTTTAACATGATCTGGTAAGACCTGTTCTTTCAACCATGCATGCCCTTCTTATCACTGTGCCAGTCATGGCTGATCTAAATGAAGCCTCCAGTGCATCATAGCCACATTTTAAAGAATGGTTACTAACCTGTTGGATGTTATTCACCATTTCTAATACATATTTCTTATCTAAGGAGTCATCAGAGGATAGTTTTTTAGTTAACTGATCAAGCATAAACTCTTGGTATCGGATCATATGAAACTGACAGTTTAAAGCTCTAGCTGAGAGAGTAGCAGAGGTGTAAACTTTTTTCCCCCATCTCTCTAAGGACCTGGATTCCCTTTCAGAAGGAATAGGGTTTTTTGCTGAGGTCGAGGCTACTGCCTTAGGCCCCTGGGATATAGTTTCAGGATCTGCCAGTGGGGCCTTGTATAGGTGGTGATGAGTGTCTGGCACCCTGCAAAATCTAACTGGTTTGGCAGGGGCTGGAGGTAAAGAATCAGGAGCAGTGCAAACATCATTAAATGCATCATCCACAACAGGCAGTACAGGAGGTATAGCTAAGGGCCTATGTTGTGGTAAGTGCAGAAATGTCCTAAGCCTTTTTCTGGAATCTGAGAAATCCTGTCCCTGCCATTGGAATTGTTCTCTCATGGCATATAAAGTTTCCCCAAAGGAAAATTCCTCTGGTGGAGAGGCAGCTGGAATGGATTCTTCAGCATCGGAATCTTCATAAGTAGAAAAAGGAGCCTCTGGCTGGTCTGTAATGTCTGAGTCATCCGCAGAATCATCAGAGGACACTGGCTCGGGGGGCTCTGCTCTAGGTCTCTTTTCTGGGGGCTGAGAGGCCCTGTCTGGGTGAGATTGGGATCCCCTAATTAAGGATATTAAATCCTCTGCCAGAGTAAGCATTTGTGAACTTGAAGTGGGCCTGTGTGAGGGGGGCTTAACAGGCACTGATTTAACAGATTTGGCTGCTTTAGCCCTGGCAAAGGCCTTAATAGACATGGCTGCAGGAGGCCTAGCAGCACCACGTGCTGGGGTAGAGACATCCAAAGGGATGGTGTCTGATAAATCACTAGGAACCACAATTGTAGGCAAAATTTCTGAGGCCGATTCAACTAAGGTAGCAGGAGCCTCAGTAGTAGTCATGGATTCGGCTGAAGATTGACCGGTTTTCGGTTTCGGCGAAACCGAGACACTCGCTGCTTGCTTAACCGTGGTTTCGCTGAAACCGCGGACCGCGTCTGTCTTTTCTTTGCGTTTTTAACAATTTGGGTAGTCGGAGGATCCGACGGCATAATGTACGCAAAATCTGAGCCGAAAAACTGTTCAGCAAACTCCGACCGATGCCTAAGCGTTCGTCGGTTGAAGGAAGCACAGGCCGAACAGGCTGCTACGTCGTGGTCTGGGCCTAAGCAAGGCAGGCAGAATGAGTGGAAATCTTTATGAGGTATTTGTTTCCCACAAGTTAAACAGTTATTGACTTTTTCTGACATCGGCTGAGGCAAGAAAGAGTCCCCAACGGGATACTTAGCTTTTAGAAGTCTTCGAAGTAGTATTCGGTAGTAGTAATCTCTGGATCTGACCGACCGGCACTTGCGAACAGCTTCTGCTTCGGGCGCCACGCAGCAAGAAAGACTGAGAAAAATGGCGTCGGCTGATGCCTTTATACCCGAAGACCAGCAGAGATGACGTCGGGTGAAGTGCGACATCAGCCGAAGCTGGACCCAGACTTTGGAATCCGGCCGACCGAAGGGCTGCCTGACGACAGGACAACCCATTTGTTATGACTGCAGATGCATCCATGAAGGACATCCACTACTGCACTGTAACAGAATGCAATACAATACAGGTGGCCAATCCCTTGGAGGTGGTACGTTGAGAAAACAATGCTTAGATTTTTCTCAGCATAAAGGACCATCTGCCCGAGGTCCTTGGTTCTGGCAATGTCAATACCAAAGCAGCCAGCAGACAAACTAGAAGGGAAGCAGGCTTCCTTCATCTTTGAGAGTTATGAATGATGATTGGCAAACAGTCTCATTCAGAAGCTAACTTGGGCTCAAATGAAGGACTGGTTCAATGGATGACCCTCCCACTACAGAACTCTATAAATGGCTCCCTGAACACAAAAGTCTGCATTTTTGAAAATCCTCTGGGTAAAGCCAGTGATACCAGGAATAACCTCTCCCAAAACAGAATATTTTAGATACAATAAAACAAAAGACTGAAAAACAAGGAAATCTAAGCTTTCAAACTATGACATTCAGGCTCCAGGCAGGGCTCACTGGCCACCTGGGAGGTTGGGGTTGTATGCAATACTACTTTCAGTAACTATTTAAACAGTCATTGGTGGTGGTGTCATGTGTAGGCCTGCTGTAGTGTCAAAAAGGTACACCTAAATGGAGGTATAAGAAAGACCAAACAGCTATGCTAAGCATTGCAAAACCTAAGGCTCACAGGGGTGTTTTAGTTTAAATCCCCTGGAAGTGTACTATACAGAGAACTCTTAAGAGCTAGAATAGAGGATCCATGCTGCAAAGCCTTGAGATCCTGAGGTATAAATACAAGAATCCTCCCAGTCTTGGGTTGGAAGCATGCAGAAATGAATATATACACCGCTACTTACTATGAGGGTAAGCACTAGAACCATGGATGTCATGGCCAGTGTGGGATAATCACCAGAACCAATGCCTTATCTTACCTTAACTTTTTAAAATAACCACAGCATCAGGTTAATAGAGGGAAAGCAAACAACAACCCAACAACAGTATGATGAAGATGTCCTATGTCCAAGGCCTTCGGGCTGGAGAACCTGAACAAAAAAAAAAAACAAAAAAAAAAAACAAAACAAAACAAAAAAGTATGACTGGTTAATTTACCTCGGCAGCAAACAATCTATAGGATGCAAGCCCCCATTTCAAAGGAATTTCCCAAAAGACTTCCACAGTCCAACTTCCACTCTTACTTCATGACCAACAGCCTGACCAGACTGTCCACAAGTCTATGTAAAGGGGATGCATACTATTAATGAAACTGAAGCACCAGCTGTATTTGTTGCATCCCACACCATCATTCAGCTTGCATAAATGAAGACACTGGCTGTCCCCATACACAACACTATGGTATTGTCTTGCAATTGCCTTCAATATGCTTGGTTTCAGATCTATCCAGAAGAATGGCCATTATTGTCAAGTGCTTGCTTAACAGTGTCCCTTTTCCAGGATCCATTAACCTTATAAGCAAATAAAAAGCATCCTTCATACGATGACTGATGTTTCCTTGGTTATTAGGGTCTGTTCCTCCATTAGAAGTCTCATCATGCTGCCTGGTCTGTTGTGCACTTGCTTTGGGACAATGAAAAAAAAAAAAACTTTTTTACAACTTAGATGAGTGGTATCCAATGTCTGAGGGCATGTCAATTCTTCTGCCAAAGATTCCTGACACCACTGGATCCTCCTCGTGTATAGCCTAGCCAGGGACAGCATGATGCTGGAAGTCAATATATGGGGGTCTATATTAGATAATGAAAGTTTATCTTACCAAAAGCTAACATGAGCGAAGTACAGTTTTGTACCTACCATAAATGTAGATGTTCGAGTGTATACCCTGCTGCAGTCATTACACTTGGGCTATCCTGCCGTCAGGCGGTCCCGCAGTCGGCCCAAATTCCAAAGTCTTGGTCCGGTGTCGGTTGCTGTTGCTTCTTCCCTCACGTCAGTGCGCCAGGGGTATACAAGAGGCATCAGACGCCATTTTCTTCAGTTTTTCTTGCCCCAGATGTCAGGTGCCCCCCCAAAAAGGGGGTCAGTAGATAGTACCAAAAATAAAAGTTTAGCACAAACAAAACATCCCTCCAGCTATAAGCAAATACACCACAAAGGTTGTATCAGATTTTAAGTTATTGAAAGGTTTTAGTTAGGTCAGAGGGGATGGAGGGAAGGTAACCGCGACTGCAGCAGGGTATACACTCGAACATCTACATTTATGGCAGGTACAAAACTGTACTATGTTCATCGTGTTACCCTGCTGCAGTCATTACACTTGGGTAGAATTCCAAAGCTAAGGATGGGAGGTGGAGTCAAACAGGTTTAGAGGACGCTAGAAGGCCCTGCAAAACTGCAGTGGTGAAGCCAGCTCACGTCTTGGAGTAAAGTGGTAAGTGATGGTGTTTGGTGAAGGTGTGTACTGAACTCCAAGTTGCAGCTTCCAGAATATCCTTGGTTGGCACCCCCCTGAGGAAGGCTGTAGATGTAGCTGCTGCCCTGGTAGAGTGGGGCCTTATGCTAGAAGGAACTGGTTTTCCATGGTGGGTGTAGCAAAAACGTATGCAATGTCCTATCCACTTGGAAATTGTCTGTTTTGAGATAGCCTTTCCTTGTGATACTGTAGCATAGGATACAAAAAGCTGGTCAGATTTTCTGAAGACCTTAGTTTTATCCAAGTAGTAGCGTAGCTGCCTGTGAATGTCCAAGGAATGCAGGAGTCTTTCTCCTTTGTTCTGTGGGTTTGGAAAGAAGGTGGGTAAATGGATGGTTTGATTTAGAGCCACACTGGATACCACCTTAGGCATAAAGGAGGGGTTAGTTCGTAGAGAAACTCTGTCTTGATGAAAAATGAGGAAAGGCTCTACTGCCATTAGAGCCTGAAGCTCTGAGACTCTTCTGGCTGAAGTAATTGCTAGCAGCAGGGCAGTCTTCCATGATATAAACGTTAAGTCAGCTGAGAAAGCTGGCTCAAAAGGAGGTAGTGTAAGTTTTTCCAGAACAAAATTGAGGTCCCAAGTTGGTGTTGGTGCTCTCCTGGGAGGCCTAATGTTTTTGGCCCCTCTGAGAAACTGCCTTAGAAGTGGATGTGAAAATGAGAGGATCCGTGTTGTAGTGAGCCGAAATAGCTGAGGCGTGGATTTTAATAGATGAAAAAGAAAGCCCTTTGTGTAACATCTCAGTTAAGTATTGTAGAATCTGAGGTATGACCGGCTGAAGGGTATTTTGGCCTTTAGCTTGGTTCCAGGCGTAAAACCTTTTCCATTTGTCTGAGTAGGCTTTCTTGGTGCTGGGCCTCCAGAATAACATCCATAACAGCTTGTGAAAGATGAGCTGGCTGGTTGCTTAGGTGATTTGCCATGCAGCCAAATTTTGAGCTGGCTGTGTAGAATCTGACTGTCTTGCTGTGTGAGCAGATGAGTAATTTGTGGTAAAATCCATGGTGGGCCCTGGGCCATATTCCTTAATAGTGGGTACCAGTGCTGGCGTGGCCAGTCTGGGGCAATGAGTATCATTCGTGGTTTCTCCATCCTGACTTTCAGCAGCACCTTTGAGAGAAGGGGCAATGGAGGGGAGGCATATACTGTCAGCATTTTCCAACTGAATGAGAGTGCATCCACTTTCCAAGCTTGACGGTGAAATGTCCTTGTGCAAAATTTTGGTAGCTGATCGTTTTGGGGGCTGGCAAACAGGTCTATGTCTGGGAGCCCCCATTTTTGAGTTATCATTGCAAATGCTTGTGGATCCAGTTTCCACTCGTGGGATCCTTGATGTTTCTGCTTAGGTCTGCCAATGTGTTCTTTTTTCCTTGCAGGAATTGAGCTTGTAATTTAACTTGGTAAGCCGGTGCTGTGTTCCACAAGGTCATTGCTTGCCTGCATAGAGGGTAGGAGTGTGTACCCCCTTGTTTATGTACCACATTACTGTGGTGTTGTCTGTCCTTATTATAAGCTGTCCTGGATGTAAGAGGTTCTTGAAGGATGTCAGGGCATTCTGTACAGCGAGCATTTCTTCTTGATTGATGTGCAGATTTCTTTGATCTGCAATCCATATGCCTTGAACGCACCGTCCTGCCATGTGCGCCCCCCAGGCATAGTCTGATGCATCTGTTGTCATAATTTGCCTGGCTGGGGGTAAGGTGAAAGGCTAACCCTTGTTGAGGTGACATGCCTGTGACCACCATAGAAACTCCTGTTGAAGACAAGGAATGAGAGGTATCATTGTTTCCAAGCTGTGGCTGTGTTGAGTCCATACGCTTTTTAGGTGCCATTGTAATTTCCTCATATGCAGTTTTGCAAATGGTATTAGTAGTATGCAAGACGCCATGAAGCCCAAGGCCTGCAGAATTTTTCTTGCAGGGAGTTGGGTCTTTGTTGCCATTGTTTTGAATTATTGAGTTAGTTGTAGTTGTTTGTCTGGCGTCAGATAAGCCATCTGGGCCATTGTATTCAAGCTGGCACCCAGGAATGTCAAATTTTGTGAGGGCACTAGTTTTGATTTATTTTCGTTTACTGTGTATCCTAGGCAACTTAAAAGGTGTTTTACAAAAGCAGATGTTGTAAGAGAATGTCCTTGCTTTCTGCTTGGATGAGGCAGTCGTCCAGGTATGGGTATATTTGAATTCCTCTTTGTCTGCAGTATGCAATTACTGGTGCCAGGCATTTTGTGAAGACCCTGGGCGCAGTAGATAAGCCAAAGGGCAGTGCAAAGAAGTGGTAATGGGTTGAACCTGCAATGAAATGGAGGCATCTTCTGCAATTTTGTCTGATAGGGACATGCAGGTATGCCTCCTTGAAGTCCAATGTTACTAGCCAAGCTTTCTTGCCCAACATGGGAAGAAGCTGCTGTAGTGTTAGCATCTTGAATTTGGGTACTTGCAAGAAGGTGTTTAGAATTGAAAGGTCCAGAATGGGTCTCCAAGCATTGTCCTTGCTGGGGACTAGAAAGAGCCTTGAGTAAAAACCTTGGCCTTGCTCCTGTGTAGGTACCAGCTGAATGGCTCATGTCCATGAGAGCTGTAATTTGTTTTTGTGCCTCTGCCCATTGATTTTGTGGCAGGTTTGGCATTCTTTTTATCCTTGGCAAGGTGTGGAAATGGAATCTGTATCCTTGTGAGATAATGTCTAGGACCCATTTGTCCTTTGTGACGATGCGCCAGTTGTCTGCAAAAAGTGCTAATTTTCCTCCCAAGGGAGCTGCCAAGAGAGTTTTGCTTGGCAGTTTGAGGTTTAAGTCATTGTGTTTGCCTTCTAGTAGTTTGGGACCTGTCTTCTCCTCCCTTCTGTGTTGCAGTGGCCCATTGGCGAGGTTTGTAAGGGATTTGTGCTTGTCCTCTGCCCCTTGGGTGCCTGTATTTACCCCTCTGTGGTCTGTGAGAAGCTGGAAAGGACCAATTTTTTGTTGGCCAATTTCTGCTGAAGCGTGGGGGCTGTACCTGTAAGAAATCTTTGACCGTCTGCATAGATTTTGCCTTATCCTCCATTTTCTTTAAAAGCTCTTCTGCTTTAACCCCAAATAAGACATCCTGCTGTAAGGGTGCATCTAGTAACTTTGCTTTAACATGATCAGGCAGAGTTTGTTCCTTTAACCAAGCATGCCTACATATAACAGACCCAGTAACAGCTGCTCTACATGAAGCTTCTAAGGAATCAAATCCACATTGTAAAGTATGTCTGCCCACCTGTTCAACTGCATGCAACAGATCCTGCATTTCCTTGAATTCAGACTGTTGAGGGTGCGTGCTCATCTTTTGTTTTGAGACATTAGGAATTGCTGGTATTTAAGCATGTGAAATTGACAATTTAGTGCTCTCATAGCTAGAGTAGCTGAGGTGTAAACCTTCTTCCCCCACCTATCTAGTGTTCTGGAGTCCCTTTCAGAGGGTATAGGATTTTTAGCCATAGAAGCCTTAGCCCCTTTGGGACCCTGGGAGATTGTCTCTGGATCAGCAACAGGGCTTTTGTAAAGGAATTTGAGAGAGTCAGGCACTCTATAGTATCTATCTAGTTTGGCTGGAGCAGGAGGGCAAAGAATTTGGATTTAGACTAGATTCTAAGTAAACATCATCCACAATGTCTAAAACTGGGGGGATAGCAAGTGGTCTGTGCTGGGGGAGTAAAAGAAACTCTCGGAGCCTTTTCTTTGAGTCGGAGTAGTCCTGACCTTCCCAGTGGAAATGTTCCCTCATGGTATTTAAGGTTTCCCCAAAGGAATAGTCTTCAGGGGGAGAAGCTGAGGGAATGGAATCTTCAGCATCAGAATCTTCATAAGGGGGAAAGGAGTAATCCTGTTCCTCAGAGGAGCCTGAGGAAATAGACACTTGATCAGAGGAGGCATAATCCTCCTCTTGTCTAGGCCTTTTGTCCGGGGGGGCGACTCCTGATTAAAGAAATTAAATCTTCAGCCATTTTAAGCATCTGTTACTTAGGCATGGGGCCTTGAACTGGAGACTGAAGTGCAGTCTTTTTTGGTTTTAGAGGAGTCTTAGCATAAGATTTTATGGTGAGTAGTTGGTCTGAAAACACCTTCTGAAACCGAAGGTGTTTCTACAGCACCGGCTTCTCCTTCTGCAATGTTGTCGGTAGGGCCTAAAGAAAATGGCTGCGTTGGCCCAGAACTCTGCTAGAGAATCCGAAGCGTTCTGGGGTTCCAATTCTGCGGTAGCCAGGGGCTGTGTAGGTGCCTCACTGAAAACCGGAGAACCGGCGACCGGCCCAGCCGAGGCCTCGGTGTCTGGCTTGGATCTAGGCTGACTGTCTTTATCTTTGCGTTTTTTTATGCACGCCGGTAGTCGGTTGCTCTGACGGCATAGTGTAATTAAATTTCCTACCGTAGTGTAGTGCGAAATCAAAGCGTCACTTTATAGTTCACTCATTGAACCTAGCACAAAAACGACAACCAGTGACGTCTTGGTCTGGGCCTAGGCAAGGTATACAATAAGAATGAAAGTCCTTATGAGGTATTTGCTTCCCACAAGAAATGCAATGGTTAACTTTTTCTGACATCAGACTGAGGCAAGAAAAGGTTCCCCAACGGGGTACTTGGCTTTGAAGACTTTGGACTGAAACTCGATTAGAAAATCTCAGGTGTTGGCCGACCGGCACTTGCGAACTGCTTCTGCTTCGGGCAACGCGCGGCAAGAAAGACTGAAGAAAATGGCGTCGGATGCCTCATATACCCCTGGCACACTGACGTCAGGGAAAAAACGACAGCAACCGACACCGGACCAAGACTTTGTAATTCGGGCCGACTGCGGGACCACCTGATGGCAAGATAACCCAAGTGTAATGACTGCAGCAGGGTAACACGATGAACATTCCCGAAACTGGAATTGCGAGATGGCAGTACAGTGACTATGAGAATATTTGCCCTTTCCTCACTGCAGTGGGATCTCTGAGTTGGAATATATACTTAGCGGGGGTGTAGGGGGCGTAGCCTCCCACAATTGCAGTTTTGAGTTCCAGGATTTTTGATAATGTCAGCGTTCGGTAAGAAACTTTTGTTTATCTAATATAGACCCAATATATGGTCTAGTGTTCTCCGCATTTCCCTACCTACGATTCCTTTCTTTGCAGCTAGGCACAAGGTGATTCTCAGTACTCAGACCTTTTGCTGTACAGAAAGCTGTGACAATTTTACATTCCTGAAAGTGGACCCGAATAGACCTTGGCAATCTCCAGTTTCAATCTCGATTTAGAAAGGCTGGGAAAAAAACGGTAGTTAGGGTGGACACTGAGGGCCACTGATTTATTTGCATATTTTTACAATAATTTGATTGGGTCCTGCAAAACCCTCTTATGAGAGTGGCTGGAGACAAAAGTTCCACAAATAATAAACAGTGGTTTTAGAAAACAAAATATAAATGCACAGAAAAAAAAAGCATAAAACAAATCACTAAAGTGTTGAAATTAGGAACTTCAACAGGGATTTAGACATGTTATGCAAATTAGGTACCGAAACAAAAAAAAATAAGATTACAGCGTTCATGAAAATTTATAGAACAGTTTGCAAAAGGGAAGCAAATAAAAGTAATGAATAAAATGTTCAGTGATATGATGCAGCAAATAAATCAACAATGTCATCACATTAGACAAATTAAGTACGACACCAAAACATAAGTGCTTACAGTGATCAAAAAGGAGAGCAAAGAAAAATAAGAAATGGCAATACAGACTCAGTCACACAAAAAGTAGTGACGAGCACATCGCAACACTTGGATGATGGAGACAGAAGTTTTCAGCATTTGTAAGACAAAGCTAAGGCACACACTGAGCACAAAACAAAAAAGTTTAACAGTTTACCGGCATTATTACAAGGATGCAGAAGAGAGCGAGAATAAGATTTGTCTGATATGGAGCAATGAGAAACTCCTCAGAAAAACTTGACAGATATCAGAAAGTGTACATTTATATCATAATGATATCTCAAATGTTTCAGGAAAAATGTTTGAAGGCAATATCCATAGTCACATTGCAGTTGCATGCTAAAGTGACAAAAATGCTGTCTGAAGCTGGTGTTATACGGGTAACCAGGCAGACTAAAGGTAAAGAAAAGACTAAGGCAGCATTAAGGATAACAGGTTATAAAGGAGACTGTACATCATGGTTATATCAGAGAAGAGTATGTCATATTCAACAGCAGGTTATATTGTGCAAGTGAGGAGAGTACTGAGAAACTGAGGAGAAAAAATATAGACTAAAGGCAGTGACACTTGGTTGTATACCATACAAAGTGGTATACAGATTATCCAATTAAGGAGTTAGTTACATTAAAAGTTGAAACTGACTCATGATGACTATTGTGTAGCCCCTATAGGATTCTTGTGGCATACTACAGAAACACTGTCAGGCCCTTCTGTACAGATACTGCTTACTGCCCCAGTTGTGCCCCAACCAGGTTTTGAACCGAGGTCTACTACTTGGCAATCCTGCACCTTAATCTCTGTGCTACTGGTCTGGTATAATGAGTTAGGAGTAGGAGAAAATCTATAACCTGGAGTAGTGGGGTACAGGGGGCGTTGCAAGAGCACAGAAAGAAAAGTTGTGTAAAATCTTACTATAGATGTCCTTCTCTTCCATGTTGCAGTATTCCAAATGTAGGTTTACTCCTCTTGCTTCATGTACGTCCGGCCAGTATGCAAAAGTTTTCAGTCCCTATATGGTGTGTGGGACATCTGACGTGGCTCAAGGAATGTGAGGAATAAAAGTGACGTCCGCACGCACCAGCCCTAAGAATTGAAAGCCCCAGTCAGAGCCAGTCCTAGAAAAGGCAATGCCACTACTGTGCCATCCAGAAAAAGAAATGCAACGTAACAGGAGGGGAAGGAAAGTATAAAGGAATACTGCAACATGGAAGAGAAGGACATCTATGGTTATGGTAAGATTTTACACAACTTTACTATGTCCTTCGATTCCAATGTTGCAGTATTCCACATGTGGGTGTGTGTGCCAAAGATCACTGTGAATGGGGAGGTAGTCTAGAAGTAGTTTCCAGGAATCTGTGAAAGATAGCCCTTGCAAACCCCACCCTGGTTGTAGAAATATGGTCTAGTTTATAATGCTTGGTGAAGGTAGGTACTTGATGACCAAGCAGTTGCTTCAAGAATAGCAGAGGTATCCAGGCCTTTGAATAAGGCTCTTGAAGAGGCCATAGCCCTAGTGGAGTGTGCTTTAACAGTGCCCTGCAGAGATTTTCTGTGGTACTGGTAGCAAAAGATGATGGCTTTGGAAATCCAGACTGAGACTGGTTACTGCCTTTCCCAAAGCTGTGGGATGGAAGGAGGCAAAAGGTTGGCCCGCCTGTCTGACAGACATGGCTTTATGTAAATAAAACGGGAGTTGTCTGTGAACATCCAGGGAGTGAAGTACTCTCGCACTGTCCCCCTGTGGGTTAGGGAAGAAGGTAGGTAGATGGATGACCTGATTCAGGGACAGGTCGTTCACCACCTTAGGCATGAAGGAAGGGTTAGTTCCAAGAGTAACCCTGTCATTGTGGAAGTCTAGGAAAGGTGGAATAGCCATAAAGGCTTGTAGCTCTGATACCCCTCTGGCTGAGGTCAAGGCCACAAGTAGCACAGTTTTCCATGTACAATGTTTTAGAAAGGCTTTGTCTGCTGGCTGGAATGGAGGAAGCGTAAGCTTTTACAAAACATAGTTAAGGTCACATGGTGGAGGAGATGGTTTTCTGGGAAGCCTGAAGTGAGGAACCCCTTTGATATAAAGCTTAGCAGGGAGTCTGGATGCTAAGGGGGGGGGGTCCAGAGGAATGCATGCTGAAACTGCAGACAAGTGAGCTTTAATGGAAGAATAATCCAAGCCTGACTGCAGTAGCTCACACAGGTAAGACAGGACTAAAGGAGTCTCGCTTGCAAGTGGGTCCAACTGTCTATCGTGACACCACATAGTGAACCTTTTGCACTTTGAAAGGTAGGACTTTCTTGTATTTGGCTTCCTGGCCTCTTTGCAGTACATTTAGGATGTCCTCTTTGTAAAGGTGTCTGAAGGGGACAGAATCCTATCAACAACAGGGTGAGGTGAAGTAGCTGCCACTGTAGGTACATCTGGGATCCCCTGTGCTGTGTGAGAAGATCCACTCTGAGGGGTAACTTGTGGTGATCGCCCTTGGACAGTTGCAGAAGTAAGGGGAACGAGTGCCGTCTCGACCAGTAAGGAGTCACCATCAAGATTTTTGGTCTGTCCTAATGAATTTTCAGCAGGACCTTCTGAATTACTGGGAAGGGGGAGATGCATATTGAAATTTCCCCTTCCACGAGATTAAGAAGGCATCTGTTGCCAGTGCCTGCAGGTCTGGTATCCTGGTGCAATTGCCAGGAAGCTGCCTGTTGATGGAGGAGGTAAATGGATCTATTTGTGGAATACCCCACCGGTGGACCAGGTCCAGGAAGACATCCCTGTGAAGCATCCATTTGTGGTTGTTTGTGATGGTTCTGCTGAGATAATCTCCTTGGAAGTTGTGAAGACAGTGAATGCAGACCACCTTCAGAGTCACTCTCTGTGAGGTGGCCAGTTCCCATACTAGAATAGCTAGTCTGCAAAGAAGGTATGAATTGGTCCCTCCATGTTTGATGGGATACCACAGAACCGTGGTGTTGTCCGTGAATTTCTTCAAAGGACCTTGTTGGAGATACGATAGGAAGGCTCGAAGGGCAAGAAGAATTGCCCTCATCTCTTGAACATTGATGTGCTCTAGTTTGTGTGGCTCTGGCCACAGTCCCTGCACTTTTTAATGGCCCAGAGTTGCTCCCCAGCCCAAATCTGAGGCATCTGTATGCATGACCTGTGTGGGTAGAGGTGGTTGGAGGGGAAGACCTGGATTGCAGGTCACCTGTGCCAGCCACCACTGGATTTCTAGTTTGAGGAAAAGGAGGAGGGAGATCCTGTACTCCAGAGGATGAGTGTGTTGGGTCCAGATTGACTGAAGATACCATTGTAGCTTTCTCATATGCAGTCTTGCTAATGGTAGCATAGGGATAATAGCTGCTATGTGGCCCAGGAGCCTGAAGTAGTACATTGCTGTCAATTCGTTGGCTTGGAGGACCAGAAACAAATGTCCTGTCAGATTTTCAACCTTTTTTTTTGGGGGGGGGGGGGGACTTTAATGAGGTCTGTGCAAATTCTGCACTAGAGGAAGACAATATCTTGAGTAGGCTCCAGGTGGGATTTTGGGACATTTCTCTGTAAACCCAGAGACTGTAGGACAGACACTACAAGGTGACTGTGTAGTAGGTGTAGTAGGAGGGTCTCCTTGTTGTCTGCTTGAATCAGGTCGTCCAGGTAAGGGAATAAGTGTATTCTCTTTGTCCTGCAATAAGCAATCACTGGAGCCAAGCACTTGGTGAAAACTCTGGGTGCAGTGGAACGCCCAAAGGGCAAGGCAGAGAATTGAAAACGAAAGGGGCCCACCAAGAACCTCGGGTGTTTCCTGCATGTGGGCCTTATGGGGATGTGAAGGTAAGCATCCCTTACATCTAGGGTGGCCATGAACCCTTGGGGAGAAGGAGGGGGAAGAGCGTAGGAAGAGTCAACATCCTGAAGGTTGGAACCTTTAGGAACAGATTGAGATGGGAGAGGTCTAGAATAGGCCTCCAAGGTCCGTCTTTTCTGGGGACCAGGAAGAATCTGGAGTAGAAACTTCTTCCTTTTCCGACTGTAGGCACTGGTTCAATGGTGCCCTGAGCCAGCAGAGCTTGCAACACAGGTTGCAGAAGGTGCAGTTGTGATGGAGGTTGTGGGATGGCCTTTCATTTTGGTGGGTTGAGCCAGGACATGAAGTAACCATTCTGAAGGACTGACAGGACCTATTTGTCTGATGTGATTAGAGTCCACACAGGGAGGCAGTGAGAGAGACGGACTGACAGCGGTAGAGAGGGAGGGGGGGGGAGGTTGGCAGGTAGTCAGATGCTACCCTGCCCTATCTTGAAAGAATGGCCTCTGGCTAGAGGAAGGTGAAACTCTAGCTGGAGGATGTTGTTTCCTTGTACGCTTTTTAGGTCTAGCAGGAGCAGCAGGTCGGGAGTGCTTTCTTATGAACTGAGTTTTTGCTGGATAGTTTCTTTGAAACTTTGGTAGTGGGGAAACAAGCAGGTGTTTAAGGTCCTGCATTTCTTTCCCGTTTTGTTGAAGTGACTTAAAAAGATCAGCCACTTTAGCCCCAAACAAAGCTGTATTGTCCAGGGGTGCATCAATAAGCTTTGACCTAAAGTCATCAGGGAGTGGTTGTAAACGTAACCAGGAATAAATATCTACTTAATGCAGAAGCTGATACTGCTGACCTTGCTGAGCCTTCTGCAGCATCATAACTGCATTTGACTGAGTGCCTGGTAACCTGAGAGGTTAAGGGCCAGAAGGGAAGACAGTAATGCGTTGGCAGCACAGTCAGGAATATCAGCCAACTCCCTGGTGGCTTTTTCCAGGAGGGATAAGGCATACTTTAGCCATGTGTGTCTGGTAATTTGTGGCTCTAAAAGACAAGGAGGTGGAGCAGAGGTGTAAATTCTTACTCAGACGTTCCATGGCTTTGCTTAGTTGTCAGCAGGGAGTATTGTGGTCGTGGGTAAGAGCTTAGAAGCCTTGTCTGTAGAGATGGAAATAGTGGCTGGGTCTGCAGGAGGACACTTAAGGAGGTACTTGAAAGTGTTAGGAACTTTTATAAAAGTCTGTCAGGTCTGCGTGGAGCAGGTGGTTGAGAGTCTCGATTCAAGGATGCTGAGGAAAAGGCATCCAGGAAGGCAGGCAAGATTGGAGGTACGGTAGACTGGCTTGGGGAATCCATCTGAATGAGGTCATATATGTTTTGGACCTCAGTCATTTCAGATGATTCCCACTTGAAATGGTCTTTCATCATGGAGATGGTTTCCCAAAAGGTTAGACCCTCAACTGGGGAGCCAGGATTGACAGATTCCTCCTTCTGGGAAACCATACCCCAAGGGAGAAGAGATTTGGGAGGTACAAGAGTGATTAAACAGAAGAAAAATCAGATAGCTCTTCCTCTTTCCTCATAGTAGGGTCTGAGAGTTGAGGCCTAGGGCTCAACATTAGAGGAGGAATGCTAGCACTCCCAGCAGAAGTAGGACGCAGGGCCATGAAAGCATTAAATAAACTTTGGCTGAAAGCCTGCCAGTCAGGCACGCTTTCAGAAGAAGAAAGGTGCTTTCTCTTTTCTTTCTTTTTAAGGGGCCTACCTGGCGTCTGAAGGGGGGAAGGCCTCGAATCTGTAAAGTGTAAAGAAATGGAGGGATACAACGGTTCTACTGAAATCATTGGTTCCCCCCCGGCATTGGAGACCATCAGTAAAGCCTCTACGGACGCGCCCTCCGCCCAGGATTGTGCGGTTTCCCATTGAGGTACCTGGTACATCTGATTTGGCGGAACCCAATTCCTGTAACAGGCCGTCGGCCACAGGCTGAGGGTCAGGGGGAAGAGGCACAGCAGCAGTAGTAGTAGTAGGCTGTATGGCCTTCTTTTTCGGTGGTTCCGAAGGTACGTCAGATGAGGCCTCCATCCCTAACGTAATCAGTTTTAACCTCTGATTTTCTAGTATAACTTTAGAGCATGCAAACGACTATGCAAAGTTTTGGGTACAAATGTCCGACAAGCAGAGCAGGCCTTGTAGTCGTGCGACCGTTCCAAGCAGAAGAGACACTGATCATGAGCATCCTTATGAGGAATCTGCCGACCGCACTTGCCCTTTCTGGATGACATGCACAGGAAATACAATAAGTAAAAATAATTGAAAGGTTCCCCAGTGGGGTACTGGACCTGGTATCTCGATTCAGACAACAGCGAGAGCCAAAACACCTGGAGTACGACTGGTGGCTAAGTTCTGATGGCTGGTGCGTGCGGATGTCACTTTTATGGCCCACATTCCTCGAGCCATGTCAGGCGTCTCTCACACCATACAGGGGCTGAAAACATCTACTCGGATGTACGTGAAGCAAGAGGAGTAAACCCACATGTGGAATACTGCAACACTGGAATAGGAGGACATCCCTGTTTCAGAGTTTATGTATGAAATAAAAAGGATTAAAAAGAGTTGCCCGAGAAGCTGCTCAAATCCTATATGAAAGAATCCTGGAAGAGAAAGTTGACTAGCCAAGAGTAAATAGATGCCCTATCTCAAGCATGTTTACAGTGGAGCCAGACATTTGGTGAATACTTTTCTAGTGTCTGCAGATCAGACAGTAGTAGTCAACTAAAAGCATCTCATTTGCACCCTGAGTTTGAGAAAACGCTTGCAATCCTTGTAGATCAGCATATAAAGGCAGGTATCTTTACGGCCCAATATGGCCAGTAAGGCCCACGAAGTGAATGGATTATGACCTCCAAAAAGAGCACATTTTGAACTTCTTCACCTTCACAGCACGGAGGGTGTGATGTTCACTCCCTGAATGTTAGGCATCTAGTTCATTAATAAACACTGAACTGCAAAATACGTGCTACAAAATAATAAAATAGAAAATAGTAGCCCACAGTTGAGTTAAAAACGGTAGGTAGTCCACAATTGAATTAAAAATGGAATACCCTTTAAACTACCTACCATTTTTAACTCAGCTGTGGACTACCTACTATTTTCTATTTTATTAAGAAATTAAATAGCACATATTTTACAGTTCAATTTTTATTAATTAATTAAATGCTTAACATAATTCAGGAAGTGAACATCATACTCCACACACACTGCAGTTTCTTGGTTTGTTTTTGACCCAGTATAGGTTGCATTCTGGGTTTTCAGACTGAGGGATACCATGGTTTTCTTCTTTTTGAATTTCTTCACCTTCGGCAGCTTACACAACTTGGTCAATTTCAGAACTTGCTTCTATGAGCACATTCATTCTTAGGATCAGGAAAACCCTGGGATAGAAATTCTCCCCTCCTCCATGGTGGGTACTAGTTCAACTGTTCAAGCAATTAATCACTGTAACACTCCCAGGGCTAAGACCTAAACTACAAATTACCGGTTTCTGGTTGAAGACCTTGTGACCTTACTATTCCTGGCTTTTAAGTCCAACAAAGAATTTCCATGATCCCTACAGACAATATAATGCAGTCCAATATCTGCCACAAGAGCAGAAGTCAATCCCTCCAGGTACAAATCCTCAAAAAACAGAATTTCCTGCACGTTTAGTATGGATTTTAGATTACGCCCTTCTGCTTCAATAGCTGCATATGTGTAGAAAGAGAAGTCAAGAACAGATGGAGTCAACAAACTACAGCCCAACTAAGGCATTGCCATCACTTCATCTAACCAACATATTTAAGCAGTAGATTTTCCAACCGTGTACAAATGCGTGGAGTAATATTTAGTTTTACTCAAACTGGACTACATTTTACAGTGGCAGAAGCAATTATATATAATTTTGCAGTTTCTTTCACATATTACATTTTATTGAAAAAGTAAGAAACATTCAGCTTATCTTTTACCAGTTTAATTTCATTTTAATAAGGGCATCTCTTGAATACTGCCACATTTCATATTTTCTGTTTATTACAGTTTTCAAGTATTGCTGGGGACTTTCAAGAAAGCACTCAAAGTTGGACTGAAAGGTTAGATGCTTCTGGCAAATCTGCATGGTTACAAAAAAAACTACGGCAGCAGTAAGCCTTACAAATAACAACTAATTCATAAAAGAATCTTGGTATTTTCATGTCAGTCAGCAACACTTGCAAGCTGGAGTGAATGAAGTAGCAGAGGACACTTTTCCAGATGGAAAACTTCAAAAGAGTTTAGTTCCTCTGAAAAAATGAAGTCTTCATAGCAGCTTCAATCACATATAAGATTCCAGACTGAGGAAACAGTGGGAGGAAGGTATCTAAATGAGAAGCCAGGGTCTGAGATGAAGCCAGCTGCCACTTCAGCCTAGAGAGACTTCCACTGTAAAAGAAAAAAAATTGCCATACCATGGACTTTACACCCTAAAAATACACCTTTTGCACACATCAAAGATGATTCTGCATCTTTTGCAGTAATGGACATTAATGAGGGAAAGACATTCAGGAATCTAACGCCACAGGACAGAATATACCCACTATCAATGCTCTCTTGTTGAACTAAGCAGAAAAAGGTGGAGGACTGCACTGTCATGTGGCAAACAGGTTGCTCTCGAGTATGCCCCCACATCTTGAAGACCTTGACCAGAATACTCTTGAATCCTGTAATTCAAGGAGTTCACGACTGCAGTCTTTTTATCCGGGAGATGAACAGCTGCCAACGGCTTACTGTCCCTCAAACTTGCAAAAGACCGCTTTGTGACTTTTTTTTTTTTTTTTTTTTAAACATACCACACCACAGCCAGAGTGTTGAAAAGCATGAAGGCACTCTAGTCTCAGCTCCCCTTATCATGGCTTTAGAACAAGAAACATGCAACAGCTACATCTGGTTTGCAAAACCTCCCTACTACAAGGACTGGGGGGTAGTCCACTTTTCTGTACCATGGAAGAACAGAAGTGTGACAGCCTGTAACCCATTTAGCATCCATCCATCAACAGTATGGTCAACAGGCTCTAATGCAAAACATGCAGGCAAAAATTACTGGCAGGGCTTCAACACCACTCTATAGACTAAGGAGAGCTCTAACTCAGTAAAATCCATGCCAGCACACTGACTTTGCAACTACTGATTTAATAGTCCAATACACTACACACCAAATACTTAGAAATGTAAACACAGCTGTGAGCAGCATAGCTGCAAGAATCCCAAGATATTCAGGACTCTTATCAGCCTAGGTAATGATGTAGTAATGTTACAAACTTCTGGACATACCCTGCATGCAAGTTCAACTGACAGGGAATGTCTACATCTGCCCCAATATAGGCAATTCCCAGTGATGCGCTCAGAGAATTTAATCAGTTTATGTGCATCCAAAGTAGCACCCTTGACACAACCATAAATACTAGTCATCCAGACAAGTGGTGTCATGGGCAGTCTTCATAACCTCTGAAGAGACTCAGAGGGCTGAACACTGAGCTCATGTTCCAATACAGAAGATTAGGAAACTGAGCAGGCACAAATTTGAGGAATCTAAGGCTCAGTGGATGAAAGTAGAAGACTCTCAATCACTACTGAAAGCTTCTGATTCATTTTCTAATAGCAACTGTAAGAATACAAAGACAAAAGGCAAGGATTATGCTGAGCCTGAAGGAAAAGTTTGAGTTACAGGGGAAATGGGTACAAAATGATAGCATAAATAAACTATGGGAATGGGCCAGGGGTGGTTCACTCAGCTAGAGACAAGGGAATGAGAAAGAGGCAAAAAAAAAATAATGGCTATAAAGATATCCAGGACAGCAATTAAGGAAAAAATAGGACAATACAAGAGACAGGAAGAAGGAACTGGGAAGATGAAGCAGGCAGTAGCAACAGGTCAGCAAAATTAACAGAAGATGAATCAAAAATACAAGTTGTAAAGTTATTAGTAGGAGGAGTCAGGAAGAGGAAAGTACAACCTTAGCTTGCTCATCACAGCAACAGATGTTTGTGCAATAGAACTACTGATGTAGCACAACTTACTCATTGAAGTTTCCCCCACAGGTAGATTCCACCCCCACATACTTCTAGTCTGACCCCCAAAGCACTGCAGATTTCACCAGAGAAGGAGAAGAAAAAAATTAGTACTTTCCGGATACATGTGGTCTTGGATTCTGCTAAGGATTAAAATACATTCCCGTACTGACTCCACCTGCACATTTTCAGTTTTCTCACTGAAAGCATGTTCCTACACCTTACTGCAAAGCAAGCGTGGTGACACTTTACCTTACTCAACCTCACAGACACACAGGGCAGTGGAAATGTCAAGCCTAGCTGGGGGAAGGATATCACCCTGTACATGGGTATCCACCTCAACCCTTCATCATTCAAATGCAACAGAGGGGATGGAGAGAGGATAATGCAATTGCAACAGTTACTATACACAAGTATCTACAATTATGGTAAACTGTTATTCAACTGTCTATGTGGCTTACCGTTGCAGTAATCATAAAAAGGGAAAATTACCAAAGCTGGCATGCCCAGGTAGGGTTGGTTAGTTCACTTATCAGAGGAAGACTGATGGCCTTTCAGGATGGAGAAAGTAAATCCAGCCCTTGTCCTTGACATCACAGTCAGTCTGCAATACTTTGAAAACTTGTGAACAGAGGACATGGCTGCTTCTAAAATGTCCTCAGAAATAACCCTTTTGAACAGGACAGTGCTAACTACTTTAACCCTTATTGAATGGAGCCAAACCCTTTCTGGCAGGACCCTATTAGGAGACTTTGAACAAAATTAATACAATGTGATAACTATTTTGAAAATGTGTGTGTGTGTGTGTGTGTGTGTGTGTGTGTGTGTGTGTGTGTGTGTGTGTGTGTGTGTGTGTCTCAGTTTAATAAATCTGGACAAAGCCTGACCGAATTGGGGGGGGGGGACAAAGCCCCCAAATAGATTGTAAATATTGCTCTTATAAACATAGAAAGTTGCTAGAGTAATAGGGTTTGTGTTAAACATTTTCTGAAGGATTTGACGTCTGAAACTCAAATGTACAGTGCATATAAAAAGTGTACAAACCCCCTGTTAAAATGCCAGGTTTTTGTGATAAAAAAATGAGACCACAATAAATCATTGCAAAACTATTCCCACCTTTAAGGTCACCTACAACCTGTACAATTCAATAGAAAAACAAACAAATTTGTTAGGGGAAAAAATATAAAAAATAAAAAACATACAATAAGCTGGTAAGTGTGCACACCCTTAAACTAATACTTTTGTTAAAGCACCTTTTCATTTCATTACAAATTCTCTATTTACTGCCGAAAATACATAAAAGCCTGGATAAACATCAGGGCAGACCAACTTATCAGGCATTGGCTCCTTAACAGAACCACTGTCTGTATTTTTTTTTTTTTTTTAACAATACCTGAAACCATTACTGAATCTAATAAGAGCCCAAATTCAGGATACAACACAATTTCTCAAAATCATATCAGACACTCAATTAGAACCAACTTGGCTACTCTGTACATTAGATGTGAAGGCTCTTTATACTAACATTACCCATTGGGTGGGCCTGCAGGCACTCCAATATTGGCTGGAGAGGGCCAATTTCTGTTTGGCTTTAACACACTTTTAATATGTACGGCCGAACATGTTCTATCCAAGAATGTTTTCGATTTCCAAGGGGAATGTTACTGGCAAACACAAGGTACAGCTATGGGTGCATCATTTGCCCCTATTTATGCTGTCCTGTTTATGGGATATCTTGAATAACATCTGATATACAATGACACACACATCTACATAACTGAGATTGATATTTGGAGAAGACATTTAGACGACTGTTGGTTGGTGTGGCAAGTAGATAGGCAGCACCTGTTAGAATTTGTACAGTATTTAAATAACAAATGAGAAATAGAATTCACATTGAATTGTGATATTCAACAAATCAATTTGTTGGATGTTACAATTATTAGAAATCTGGATGATACACTTTTAGAACTCAGGCATTCAGGAAATATCCCCAGTACAACTTATTTGCTTCTAGATTGCACCCACACCACACAATCCGAAATGTACCCAAATCTAAGTTTTTGCGTATTAAAAGAATTTGCTCAACCAAGAGGACTATGTCTCATTTCAGCAGGACCCAACACGTAGATTTCAGGTTAGGGGTTAAAGAACAGGATATCCTATTTGCCAGTAATTGGGCAACTACACAAGCAAGAACACAGTTACTAGAATACAAGAACAAAACACAGGAGGATAATTTGGATACTATTAGGTTTGTTACAACCTATGGGTGGAAGGTTAATTTGATTAGGGATGTTGTCTCTAGAAACTGGAATATGTTAATTGCTAATGAAGAGTTGTATCAGGCTCTTGGACCTGATGCAAATTCTCCTTTCCGAAGGGAAAGACGTTGGGATCACATTTTGCACACTTTAAACAGGTTGGCAGTAGGGAGCCATTTAGTCACCAATTGACCATAACTGGGGACAAGTTACCAGTTACATTCCCATGTGGCCACTGTACATTGTGTAAACACACAAGTCCAAACAATTTTCCAGTAAAAATACTAGTCGGGTACTTGATAAAAAATTTTTGGCAACTGTGGAACTGACTGCGTTATATATCTAGCAACATGCACCTGTTCAGCATTTTATATAGGTCAAACCTCCCGGCCCCTACGTATTCACATGTCCGAGCACCTAAGTGACATACATAAACTTAACTAATGCTTTATACAGGCACTGTACTTCACATAGCACTGCCAAATTCTATTTCATGATTACAGATGAGACCCAGGTGGACAGAGGTAATAAACTTGGCTGGCATTCCATTCTCAATAAAAATTAAAAATATTGGATTATTAAATTGGGGGCTTTCTTCTCCCCGGGGCTTAATGATCACTTATAATGTATTATGTTTATCACTTGTATCTTTAAAGGAAGTGACTTGACTTAGAAAAAAAGCTTCTTTATTTAATGCTATATAAATGCGTGTGTACTGATATACTAACATTTTTCTTATCACTGAAGGCAAGTCTGCCAAAACCGGTATGATTTTAGTAATACTTTATTAAATAAATGTTTTTGTGTGCCTATAACATTCTGGTTCTGGCTTCCTGTTGTGAACTCATTTTTTAATATCACAAAAACCTGGCATTTTAACAGGGGTGTGCGCACTTTTTATATCCACTGTATGTCATTGTTTTGTGACTCTAGTCTTTGGATCATTCCAGTGATCTGCCAAAAAAATGACAAATTTTTATGAGGAACGGGCCAAAAATGAGGCAAAATCTGGACAGTTGAGAGCTAAAGTTGGTTACTGCTAGTTTGTTTTCTGCAAAGAAAACTTACAGCTGGTCCAAGTTTCTAGCAAGATATCTAGGGAAATACAAGACTTCTCCTTTCTACGATCTGGGTAAGAAGACAGTTTGACTGCTGAATTGAGGACTACTACTTTAATAATGTTTAGCATGAATAAGGGTTACATGAGGACTTGGAGTTCCAAGAGTCTACTGGTACAGCTAATATCAATATGGGAAATAGTTTTCCAGGTCAGAAATGAGAGACTGCTGCAGCCAGTTCAGATGGTAGTAAAGTTACTTTTTTTACACAGCACAAAATTAAAGTCCCAAAATGGGGTACCACCTTCCTCCTGGAGGCATCAGGTGGAAACTGCCCTTCAGAAATTGACTACGTCTGGATGCCAAAAGAATGTCTACAGAATAGCTGAGATGTGTACCTTTACAGAAGCACAAACTTGGCTCACAACAAACCAACTCATAAAAGGAAGAACCACTAGTATTGTCCACCTATTTATGTTACTGGCTGCTTTGGTACTAAAAGGAAGAATATTTTCCATTTAGCAAAGAAAGAATCTGGTAACTGGTTTTCTAGCTTTCCACATGTTTTTTTTTTTTTTAAGTACTATCTCAGAATAAAGATGGCCAAAGAGTAATAAAATCATTCTCTCTGAAGCACGGATGTCAGGAGGCATACGCACTGTACTGATTTCAGTACAACTTCATTAGGAGAGGGGGTAGCTTTTTTAATTAAACAAATTACATATTTTTCTTTTTTAAAAGAGCATGGACACCTTTAAGTATTTTTAAAACAGCATTCTCCTTTAAGGATGCTGACTCCTTTAAGTTACATTTTTAAGGATGATGGGTGCCAGAACCATGGAGCAACTGCAGCAGATCCAGCACATGGCTACATACCAGCCAGTCGGAATTGAGCTCACATCACTTCATGTCCGGCTGGCTGCGAGCGGGAAATGTGCATAGCAGTGATAGCTTGTAGTGGAGGAGCAAGGCAATCGCGAATGGATTATCGCTGTGGTGAAGGCAATCAGGTGAACAGTGTGAATAGATTATAAGGTAAGGTGAGTGAGTGTGTGTGTGTGTGTGTGTGTGTGTGTGTGTGTGCGCGTGTAAATGCCCCCCCACATAATACACTTGCTAGCTATAGGTGTTTAGGCTCAAACCCTGTACCTTTGCTTCAGGGTAAGAGCCTAAAGTCCTTAACTACCGCCATTTCTGAACTCTGTTCACATTTTTTTTTTCTAACAGTTGTGAGCTATGGTGAGAAGTGAGAACTGAAGTTGTATTTCCCCCATTATTGTTTTTGTTGTTTGTCCAGTTTTTTTTGTGCTAAGGTGTGAAGTGAACTGAATTTGTATTCCCTCATTATTGGCTTTGTTTGTCCAGGTTTTTTGTGCTAAGAGGTTGAGAGCTATCTAAATGATAGCCATTAAGCTTCAGTCTTCCTATTTTTCAAACTGCTGATTTAGCATAGTGGTATGTTGCACTGACTGTAGTGCATATGGTTCTGGGTTCAAGGCATGCATGATAACACAGCATTTTATTCTAGCAACTTTCCAAAATTATACAAGCAATGGTTAAAATGTGTCCCTTGTTTTGGGGCTTTTGTCCCCCCCCCCCAAATAAATGTTGGCTTTTTCCAGATTTCTTGTGCTGCAAAGTTCAGAGATACAGCTGAATGTTGAGTACATTTTACAAGGAGCTGACAGCTGCAGGGGAACTAAAGTTTAGTGCTGCTTATGCTGAGTCTGCTTTTATTATTAACAGCACAACAGGTAGTGTACTTGCTTTTGATGCAGAAGGCTGTGGGTTCTTCTCCCACAGTAGGTAGATGCATTGCTGATACTGTACTGTGTTGTAAAGGGGGGTGGATGCTGTAGTCCTTTTTGGCGAACATATCTAGCAGTAACTATGAACCTGTTATCAGTTTGCCATCCATTCCCTACTGCATTACTAGCAGATCATTTTTTTAATGCAACATAGGCAATTTATTCCTCAAGGGCAACAGGCACTTTATTTGTAAATGAAACAATGAAATATAAAGTTGTTTGCTAGCAGCAACCTCTTGATTAAAGATTTCTTTAATGTGGAATTATGTAGATGGCTTTTACTAGTTCAGAGATTGTGCATATTTACTGATACTGGTGGACTGTAGAAGTTTGAGTAGACTTTTATGATGGAAATGTTCTGAATTGGGCTGCTTTGTCATTACTGGTGCATGCATTTTGTTTCATTGTTTACCGGAAAAATGTTCAAAACAAATTTAAAACGCTAACAACTAAACGGTATTGTACAAGGAATACAATTTAATACAATCAGGAAGGTGTATCAAAGAGCACGTGTATGTTTCATGTGCAAGGGGCCTATGATTTGAAAACAGCCCAAAGTTAAATCTTTATCTGCCACTGGCAAAATGTATTTTCTTTGAATGTGGGTTTCAGTGCTGTTTAAATGAATGTGAGTTTCAAGGGCAGAGAAGTTTTAATGTTAAGTCTAATTTCATTGCGAGACTGCATTGCTTTAACAGATATTTATTGGTGTTCGTGCTGTAAAACGCAAAATAAAACTTTTCTGGCAAATCATTTAGGAATTAAGTCACTAAATAATGACAAACGTCGAGTTTCAGACGTCATAATCTTCAGAAAAATGTATGCTAAAGCAAGACCTGTTATTCTATCAACTGTCTTAAGTTTATACAAGATCAATTTTTAGTACTGTTTGTATGTTCCCCCATTATACTTGGCCTTGTCCAGATTTCCTGCATTAAGAGGTTGAGAGGTATGTCCAAATAAATTGCTTTATAGAATTAGGAATATCCAAACCTCTCAACTGTCCCCAATTTTGGCTCAAAATGTTGCTCTCCCTCTAATAATCCCTCCACAAAATAGCAATTTTGGAAAAAACGTGGAGGGTTTACAATTATAAATAACTGTAATGATCAGAGTTATACATTACTTTTATTTCAGAAATGCATGTAGATTCTCTAATTTTGTCAGCTGCTCAAGTTAACAGTGCTTATATTAAAATGGCATCCCTTCTTTGACAGGTTTCCAGCTGTATTGCCTGGAAATTTTATATTTTTACATCACATTTTGGTTCGTTTTTCATAAAATTGCGGTTTTCTGGCAAATTCGTGGCAAATCATTAAAGATCGAAGTTAGAAAAAAATGGCAGACATTTGAGTTTCACACATCATACCTTTCAGAAAATTTGTACTAATGCAAGACCTACTACTATTTTATTATCTTTCTAAGTTTTTAAGAGCAATATTTAAAAAAAAATGTCCTTATTTTTGGGCCTTTGCCTCAGTTTTATTCATGGGTTTGTTGCTCTAAGAGGTTGAGGTGTGCGTGTGTGTGTGTTGTGTGTGTTGTGTGTGTTGTGTGTGTTGTGTGTGTTGTGTGTGTTGTGTGTGTTGTGTGTGTTGTGTGTGTTGTGTGTGTTGTGTGTGTTGTGTGTGTGTGAGAGAGGTAGGTAAGCATACCTCTCAACTGTCCAAATTTTGCAGAATGCCCAGATTTTTGCCCCATATTTTTTGTCTGTTCCTCATAAATTTTGTGATTTTCTAGAAAATCATTGAAGGCTGAAGTTGCTAAATAATGACAGACATTTGAGTTTCAGACTTCATGTATTTTAGAAAAATTCATACTAGCACAAATTCTGTTATTCTAGCAACTTTCTAAGTTCACGAGAGCATTATTTAATATCTGTCCCTGTTTATTTTAGGCTTTGTCCATATTTCTTGCACTAAGAGGTAGGTAGGAGAGTGTGTGTGTGTGTGAATGAAACACCCTTGTTAGGGGTAGCAGGTGGTTAGTAATTTACTCAAGCTCAAAACCTGTACCTTAGTTACAGAAAACAAAAAGCATGAATCCTCTTACCCCAACTACCATACTGCATTTTTCAAAGAACTGACTTTCAGTTTCATTTTCAATTCAAGGAACAGAGTTTGAGTGAATCTATATTATATTACTGAAGAGGCATTACAGCGAATGCCTCTTCATCGACACAAAGAGCGAACCGTGAATTACGAGAATGGCCGTAGCTTGGCTGGGGAGGGGGGTAGTAGTTTGAGAGCTGAGACTACAAATTTAAAAATCGTAGCTACACCCCTGCTCTGAAGTTGCTAATCTGAATGTGGATGGTTAGGGGTGTACACAGAACCCCTGACATTACATCAAAAGATTCAAATGCAGAGGCAGCAGTAGAATTTTCCTCTTGCCATCTGAAGCAGGATGGAGAACTACTGCTGCCTTAGCCAAAAAAACAGGACAATTAGAATGATCTCTGGCTTCTCCTTGTTTACCTACTGAACTACCCTGTGAAGCAACAGTATAGGAGGAAAGGGGAAGAAATAGACCAGTACAAACTCCGAAAGACAGGCAATCCCACTGCCTAAGCCTGCTTGAGGATCTGAAGCAGAAAGAATAGAAGAGGACGACATCTTAGGATATGGTAAGTTCTTACACAACTATTCCATGTCCTTCAGTTCTCATGTTGCAGTATTCATAATAGTAGGGAGAGTACCAGAACTTTAGGTATGAACCTGGGTGGAGGAGTGGTTTCCGTAGTCAACCAGGCCTTGGAGGATGGACCTGGCAAACACTGCTCTTGCTCTAGAGGCCATGTCCAGCTTGTAGTGCTCGGTGAAGGTGTGGACCAAGGCCCAAGTGGCCACTTCTAAAATGGAGAAGTCAATGCCTTTGAAAAAGGCAGATGAGGAGGCAGCTGCCCTGGTTGAGTGAGGTTTAACATGGCCCTGCAATGATTTTCTATGATGGGAGTAGCACAAGGTGATGGATTTTAGAGATCCATGAGGAAATGTTTGAAGACTGCCTTCCCCCAGGGCTCTGGGATGGAAGGAGAAGAATAACTGGTCAGATTTTCTAATAGATTTGGTTTTGTCCAAGTAGTACCCGAGTTGCCTGTGTACATCTAAGGAATGAAGAGTCCTCTCTGAGGAGTTTTGTGGATGAGGGCAGAAAACTGGTAGGTTAATGGTTTGATTTAATGAAAGTTCATTAACTACTTTGGGCATGAAGGAAGAGTTGCTCCTGAGAGCAACTCTGTCCTTGTGGAAAACAAGATAAGGAGAGGTAGCCATAAGACCTTGCATCTCTGACACCCTCCTGGCAGAGGTGAGGGGCCACTAGCAGAACTGTTTTCAGGGTGCATAATTTCAGGGAAACTGAGTGAGTTGGCTCAAAAGGAGGTAAAGTTAGTTTTTCCAATACAAAACTGAGGTCCCAAGGAGGGGAAGTAGGTCTCCTGGGGGGTCTGATATGAAGGATTACTTTCAGAAACAGCTTGACTTCTAGCCTGGATGCCATAGGAGGTGAAATGGGCAGACAAGAAGAAATGGCAAATAAGTGGACTTGGACTGAAGAGTAAGTTAGCCCTGAGTGGAGTAGCTCACACAAATAGGATAGGACCATTGGTATAGGAATAAGCGTTTCCTGATATTTTCTTTGACACCACTTGGAGAATCTGTGCCACTTTGCTACATAGTTTCTCCTGGTACTAGGTTTTTGCCCTCCTGCAGAACATAGAGTATGTCCTCTAAATACAAGTGTCTGTAAGGGATTAGAATCCTAACATCCATAAGGTCAATTTCAGGTTGTTCACCTGTGGGTATAGTAGGGATCCTTTGACCTGTGTGAGCAGGTGTAGTCATTGGGGTAACCTGTGGTGATTGCCCTTGGCCCGTAAGTGTAGGAGGGGAAACCAATGCTGTCTTGGGCAAAACAGGGTCACCAGTAGGATTTTGGGTTTGTCCTTTTGAATTTTCAGGAGGGCTTTCTGAATTAGTGTGAAAGGAGGGAATGCGTAAAGGTGCATTCCCTCCCAAGAAAAGGAGAATGCATCCACGTTTCAAGCTTGTGGATGTGGATCCCTTGTGCAGAAGTTGGGCATCTGGGGGGAGGCAAAGAGATCTGCTTGTAGAATACCCCCCTGTGTATCAGGTTCAGGAAGACCTCTCTGGCAAGCATCCATTCGTGAGAAGGGGCAGAGGATCTGCTGAGTTTGTCTGCCATAACATTCTCCGTTGAGGGGATGTACACTGCTACTAGTTGGACCTGGAGAGAAGATGCCAAGTTCCAAATCTGGATGGCCAGGCTGCATAGGGGGTAGGACCTTGCCCCCCTTGCTTGTTGATGTACCACAGGACCGTCACATTGTCTGTGATTACTTTCAGGGTTCCTGGCAGGAGGGTAGATTGGAAGGTTAGAAGAGATAGTAATCTTCTTCTTTCGGCTTTTCCCGGTTAGGGGTCGCCACAGCGGATCACCTGTCCGCTCATGATTGGCAGTGGAGTTTTACAATGTCAAGTTGCCAGCCCGGTGCCCAACATTCCATGGAAGGCACACGCACACTCACTCACACCTAGGGCCAATTTAGTGTATACAATCCACCTACAGCATGTCTTTGAGATGTGGGAGGAAACTGGAGCACCCGGAGGAAACCCACACAACCACAGGGAGAACATTTAGACTCTACACACAGAAGGCACCCCAGCCAAGGGATCAAACCGGAGAACCTCTTGCTGTGAGGCGACAACGCTAACCGATAGTAATATTGCCCTCATTTTCTTGATGTTGATGTGGTCCTTTTATCTTACAGTGGACCATTTGCCATGTACCAAAAATTGTTTCTGGTTCGTTAGGAGAACTGCACCCCAACCTCCAGGTCAGACGCATCTGTGGAGAGCTGGTGTTCGGGGGCTGGAACCTATAGGTGGGTTCCTAGATTGAGGTGTAGTGCTGACACCCACCACTATATTTCCTTTTTTAGGCACAGAAGTAGTGGAAGGGGTGAGTCCATGGGTTGGGAGTGTTGGCTCCATAGGTGTTTTAGGACCCACTGGATTTTGCCCATGTGGAGGAGTCTTGCCAGAGGTAACATGGATATCAGAGATGCCATGTGGCTTAATATTCTCAAATTCTCGAGCTGTCAAGGAGGAGTGGGTGAGGATCTGTGTAAATTTTAGACAAAGGTCTTTGATCCTTTGGTTTAGGAAGAAGGCTTTCATGCTGTCTGTTCTGATACTGCACCTCAAGAAAACTAAGTTCTGAGAGGGGGGTCAGATGAGATTTTTCTAGATTTAGGGTGAACCCTAGTCGAGTTAGGGTGGAAGACACCTGATGTAGGTGAAACTGAAACACTTTATAGTCTTGATGAAGGATGAGCAGGTCGTCAAGGTAAGGGTAGTCCTGCAGTGAACACTCGAGTGGCAATGGAGAGACCAAAAGGCAAGGCAGAGAATTGAAAATGGCAGGTGCCTATAGCAAAGCAGAGGTATCTCCTGCAATTGGGGTGGACAGGAATGTCGAGGTAGGCATCCATCAAATCCAGGGCTACCATGAATGCTTGTGGGGGTATGAGTGGTACTAGAAGGGCTAAGGTAATCATTTTGAAGCTGGGAACTTTGAGGAAGAGGTTTAGGAAAGATAAGTCTAGGACTGGCTTCCAAGGGCCGTCTTTCGTTGGTACAAGAAACATCCTGGAGTAAAAGCTTGTATTTCTTTGTGGGGCGGTTACCTGTTCTATGGCACCCCGAGTTAGGAGTTGCTGAATGATGGCTGGAAATAGGTGGGTTTGGTTTTTTGGAGGTTGTGGAATACCTTGGAAAGGTGGAAGCATCCACAAAGTCATGAAATATCCTCTCTGAATGATAGAGAAGACCCACTGCTCTGCTGTGATTATCCACCAGGAGAGTATGGAGAGGGTGAGACTAAGGGATAAGGGTGTGCTTGGGTCTAAAGGAGGCGAGTCACAGTGGAGGTGATCTGGATCGGTCAAACTGACTCTGAAAGAATGTAGAGGAGGAGCTGGTGGGAAACCTGGGAGTAGAATTTTTCCTGGATTGTTTACAACCCTTTGATTGAGGAGCTGTGTGAAAGGACCGTCTTCTATTCTTTCTATGGTATCTGGGAATAGGGGATACCATAAGATATTTGAGAATTTGTAGTTCCTTGCCCTTTTCTTGAAGGGATTTGAGGAGCTCAGCAGAAGCCTGTCCAAAACGGGCCTTATTGTCAAAGGGTGCATCCAGTAACTGCCTGTACATCCACGGGGAGAGGTTGAAGCCTTACCCACGAGCATCGCCTTAGGACCGATCCTGATGCAGCTGATTTAGATGAAGCTTCCACAGCATCATAACTGCACTTGGAGTGCCTCATTACTTGAGATGCTGTGTTAAGTAGTGTGTTGAGCTGGGATTTTATGGGAGAATCCTGCACCTCGGCCAGGAGGGTAGAGGCTTTGGATATGGTATCTAGGACATACCTAGCCATATGCCTTTGATAGTTGAGGATACACTTTCTTCCCTAGTCTGTCCATGAATTTGCTGTCTTTAACTGTCTTAAGAGTTTTGTTAGCAGAGACAGGTATAACAGCTAGGGTCTGCTGGAGAGTTTCTAAAGAGGAACTGGGCGTCTTGGGGAACCTTATAAAAACAGTCTAGGCATTTGGAGGCTAGTAGTTGTGAGTCAGAAGACTGAGAGGCAGACAAAAAAGCATCCTGGAAGGCAGGTAATGAAGGGGGCACAGCAACAGGGGATGGTTGTTCCATTTGTAAAAGGTCAAAGTACCTTTTCTTGGAATCAGAAACCTCAGAAGCCTGTCACTTAAAATGTTCCCTCATGATGGAAACAGTGTCCCCAAAAGTGAAGTCTTCTCCTGGGGACTCTGGAGAAATGGAATCCTCCTCCTCTGGGGCAATGAAATCATTGGGGGAGTCTATTTGGGGTTCATAAGAAAAGGAACCCTCAGAAGAGGAGTAATCTTCTTCAGATACCTGTAAGGCCGGCTAAGGTGAGACAGTAGTGGGAAGTTGTTGCATCTGCAAGGCCCAAAATGCCTTAAAGAGACTTTGTGAAAACACTTCCCAGACAGGAACTGGTTGAGGTTCAGGGTTGCTAAGTTTTTTGTTTTCTCTTCAAATGAGTAGCTGGTGGAGAAAGCATCAAAGTGATTTTAGTAGGAAGAGAAAAAGCAGGGCCTTCTGACTGAGTGAGCCATGGTTCCCCTCTGCCATCAAAGCCTAATGGCTGATTAGCCTTAGCTAATGTACACAAGGTTTCTGGCATCTCAGCTTCCATTAAGGTTCCAAAGCCTACTTTTAAAACCACTCTCTGAGAGGATTCCATGTTTTCAAGCGCCCCAAGAACCTGCTCAGACACCCGAGGCGCAGCTTTGGATTCTGGCCTAATTTTCTTAGCCTTCTTCCTTGGCGGACGGGACTACCCCTCCTTCCACACCGAGCGCTAAGCAACGTAGCCTTTGAATCTCTACATGCAACTTCAGTGCCGCGAGGCGGCTGCAAAGAGTTTTGGGGATAAAAAAGATTTGCAAATGGGGCAGGACGTATGGTCGTGGGCCTCACCTAAGCAAAATACACACTTCTCGTGCATGTCCTTGTGAGGAATTAGTCTCCCACAAGCACACTTCCCTTTCTAGCTGACATGCAAGTCTAAACTGTAATCAAAAAACAAGGAAAAAACCCAACAGGGCACTTATCTGTATCGGTCGAAGAAGTGGTCTGGTCTTGAACGGAATCGTAACCGGTTGTCTGAAGAAATGCTTATGGAACTGGCAAACAGGAGTCAGACGTTCACTGTGGCAGAAAAATTCTGATGAGGGTGCGTGGAGTCACCACTTTTATACCCAACGTCGGTTTATGGCCCTGGTAAGGGACGTCACACGCACCCTCCTGGAACAAAGACTTTGGTATACTGGCCGGATGGTGGTGCTGCAGGCAACAACTCCCTACTATTATGAATACTACGACATGAGAATAGGAGGACATCTTCCTGAATTGTCTGTTGCATGGAAAAAGTACAGTTGTGTATCTACCATAAATGTAGATGTTCGAGTGTACTCACTGTTGCAGTCATTACTCTTGGGTTATCCTGCTGGCAAGCTACCCTCAGTCGGCCAGAATTCCAAAGTCTAGGTCCGGCGTCGGCTGCTGTCGCCTCTTCCCTAACGTCAGTGCGCCAGGGGTATAAAAGATGCAGCCAACGCCATTTTCTTCAGTTTTTCTTGCCCCAGATGTCAGGTGCCCCAAATAGGTAGGCTGAAAAATATAACAATAAAAAATGCATGTACAAAAATAACATTTCCTTCATCTACAAACAAATACACCAAAAAGGTTGTATAGGATAGAGAAGTGCAGAGAAGTCCCAGCAAACAGAAGGGGGATGGTGGGTGAGTAACCTGGACTGCAACAGTGAATACACTCGAACATCTACATTTATGGTAGGTACACAACTATACTATGTTCATCGTGTTTCACTGTTGCAGTCATTACTCTTAGGTTGAATCCCAAAGCTGTGGATGGGTGGCTGGGCTAAACAGGATTAGGAGAGGCTATGAGGCCTTGCAGAACTGCAGTGGCGAAGCCTGCTCTGGACAGAGTAGAGAGGCAAGTGGTAGTCCTTTGTAAAGGTGTGCACTGAACTCCAAGTTGCAGCCTCTAAGATTTCGTTGGTTGGTACTCCTCTGAGGAAAGCTGCTGATGTGGCTGCTGCTCTGGTGGAATGAGGTCTAATGCCCTTAGGCACTGATTTGCCATGTTGAAAGTAGCAGAAATGGATGCAATGGCCTATCCATTTAGAAATAGTCTGTTTTGAGATAACCTTTCCTTGTGATCCTGCAGCATATGACACAAAGTTGCTCAATCCTTCTGAAAGCTTTAGTTCTGTCCAAGTAGAAGCGCAACTGCCTGTGTATGTCCAAAGAATGCAGAATCTTCTCGCCCTTGTTCTGTGGATTTGGGTAAAAGGTAGGCAAGTGAATGGTTTGGCTGAGGGCCACACTGGACACCACACCTTAGGCATAAATGTAGGGTTTGTCCTCAGAGAAACCCTGTCTGGATGAAAAATGATGAAAGGTTCCACAGCCATGAGTGCTTGTAACTCCAAGACTCTCCTTGCAGAGGTTATGGCTAGGAGCAGAGCTGCTTTCCAGGATAAGAATTTTATATCTGCTGTTGATGCTGGCTCGAAAGGAGGCAGTGTAAGTTTGTCCAAAACATAAGAGAGGTCCCAGGCTGGAATTGGTGCTCTCCTTGGAGGCCTAATGTTTTTGGCCCCTCAGAGGTACTGCCTTATTAAAGGATGAGAAAAGATAGGTGGTTCCGTATTGTAACGTGCAGAAATGGCAGCGGCATGAATCTTAATTGATGAGAAAGAAAGGCCTTTGTTCAGCATCTCAGTTAGGTATAATCTGAGAAATATTTGGTACAGACGTGTCAATGCCTGGTTCCAAGCACAGAATCTCCTCCATTTTTCTGCATAAGATTTTCTGGTACTGGGCATCCTGGCCTCCAAGATAACATCCATAGCAGCTTTTGAAAGAGGAGTGTTCTGAATGGCTACATTATCCGCCATGCTGCCAGGTTTAAGGTCCTGAGTTGGCTGTGCAGGGTCTGATTGTTTTGTTGGGTCAGCAAGTGAGAAGTTTGAGGCAATATCCATGCTGGACCTTGAGACAAGCTCTTTAGGATTGGGTACCAGTGCTGGTGTGGCCAGTCTGATGCAATCAATCATTTTTGGCTTCTCTTGTCTGACCTTTAGGAGTACTCTGGGAAGGAGAGGCAGTGGGGGAAAAGCATATACTGTTAGATTTTTCCAGCTGAATGATAGGGCGTCCACTTTCCATGCTTGCTTGTAGTAAATCCTTGTGCAAAATCTCTGCAATTGGCAGTTGTGAGGAAAGGTAAATAGATCTATGTCTGGGCATCCCTATTTCCTTATCATGTTGAAGACTTGTGGATCCAGTTTCCATTCGTGGGGATCCATGAGGTTTCTGCTTAGTTCGTCTGCCAGAGTATTTGTTTTTCCTGGCAGGAATTGTGCTTGAAGGTGAACTTGAAAAGCCAATGCTGTGTCCCATAAGGTCATTGCTTGTCTGCAGAGGGGGTAGGAATGTGTACCTCCCTGCTTATGTACCACATGATCGTAGTGTTGTCTGCCTTTATCAGCAACTGTCCTGGATGAAGCAGGTCCTTTAATGCTGTCAGGGCATTTTGTACAGCTAGCATCTCTTTTTGATGGATGTGAAGATGCATCTGGTTTGCAGGCCATGTGCCCTGAATACATTTTCCTGCCATATGGGCCCCACAGGCATAATCTGATGCATCTGTTGTCAGTGTCTGTCTGGCTGTGGGTAAACTGAATGGCAGACCCTTGTTGTGGTGACAGGCTTCTGCCCACCATCAAAACTCCTGTTGTAGGGAGGGAATAAGTGCAATTACTGTCTCCAGGCTGTGGCAATGCTGAGTCCAAACACTTTTCAGATACCATTGTAGTTTCTTCATATGCAGTCTGGCATATGGAATTAGTAGAATGCAGGATGCCATGAAACCCAAGGCCTGCAGGATTTTCCTTGCAGATAAGTGGGTTTTTGTTGCCAATTTCTTGAAGTAGTCAGTTGTTTTTGCTTGTCTGGTGTGAGAAGCCATCTGGGCAGTTGTATTTAAGCTTGCACCCAGGAATATTATCTCGGTACATGTGAGGCAGAGCACCTCGCTGGCCTTGTTCAAGAGAAATCTTGACCAATGGATGGGAGATCGCAGATATACCCCAGGGATTACCTCAGTGTCACTGCTCGACAGAGGCACAGCAAAATAATGGGTATAGTTCCCCATACTAAAGGGGTGGCGTAAGCCACAAAACGATGGGCTAGGCTTGTAAATGCCCTCGGGCAGATAGCCTAGTATGAACCTATGAACCTATGAGAGGGCACTAGTTTTGATTTCTTTTTGTTTACTGTGTACCCTAGGCCAATTAGTAATCTTTTTACAAATGCCAGATGCTTTAGAAGAGCGTCTTTGTTCTCTGCTTGAATTAGGCAGTTGTCCAAGTAGGGATATATTTGAATTCCTTTTTGTCTGCAAAACGCAATTACTGGTGCCAGGCATTTTGTAAAGACCTTGGGCGCAGTAGATAAGCCAAAAGGCAGTGCAGAGAATTGGTAATGCATTGAGCCAGCTATGAATCTGAGGTATCTTCTGCAAGATTGTCTGATTGGGACATGCAGGTATGCCTCTTTTAGGTCCAAAGTTACGAGCCAAGCCCTCTTGCCCAGCATGGGCAGTAGCTGCTGAAGATTCAACATTTTGAATTTTGGAACTTCCAGAAATGTATTTAGTATAGACAGGTCCAGAATTGGTCTCCAGGTTTTGTCCTTCCTGGGTACTAGGAAAAATCTGGAGTAAAATCCTTACCCCTGCTCTTGTTATGGTACTTGCTGAATGGCCCTCATGTCCATGAGGGCTGTAATTTGTTTTTGTGCCTCTGCCCATTGATTGTGTGGCAGGTCTGGCATGCCCTTTGACCTTGGTAGTGTGTGAAAATGGCACATGTAGCCTTGGGACACTATGTTCAGGACCCATTTGTTTTAGGTAACTATTTGCCAATTTGATGAAAAAAGTGCTAGCTGGGGGCTGTCAAAAGAAAACTGCTTGGAACTGGTAGAGGAAAGTCATTGGGACTGTTTCCTGTAAGGTTGTGATTTGTCTTCTCCGCTTTTGGAGGTAGGAGCACCCCATCATTTAGGCCTGTATGAGCCTTGGGGCTGAGATCTGCCTCTGGGACACCTGTATCTTCCTGAGACTGGAAAGGACCAATTTTTAGAAGGCCAGTTCCTGCTAAACCTGGGTGGCTGTACCTGTAAGAAATCCTTGACTGCCTGCATGGATTTTGCTTTATCCTCCATTATTTTCAACACCTCTTCTGCTTTAGTACCAAAGCATTATGCTGCAATGGTGCATCTAATAATTTTGCTTTAACATGATCAGGCAGATTCTGTTCCTTTAACCAAGCATGCCTTCTAATAACAGAACCTGTAACCCTGCAAGAGGCCTCCAGTGAATCATAACCACATTGCAAAGTATGCTTTCCCACTTGTTCAGTTGCATGCAATAAATCCTGCAATTCCTTGTTCTCTGAACATTCAGTATTTGTCAACATTTTCTGTTTAAGTAGTGACATTAAACATTGCTGAGATTTAAGCATATGAAATTGACAATTTAAAGCCATTACAGCCAGGGTGGCAGAAGTGTAAACTTTTTTCCCCCATCTGTCTAGAGCCCTAGAATCCCTATCAGAGGGGAGAGGGCTTTTTGCAGTGGAAGCTTTAAACTCCTTGGGACCCTGAGATATAGTTTCTGGGTCAGCAGCGGGGTTTTTATATAGGAATTTATGAGAATCCGGGACCCTGAAGTATCTGTCTGGCTTAGCAGGTGCAGGGGGTAGAGAGTCAGGGGGACAGTCCAGACTCTGAAAATACATCTACAATGTCTAGAACAGGTGGAATAGCAAGGGGTTTGCGCTGAGGACGAAGCAGAAAGTCTCTGAGCCTTTTCTTAGATTCAGAATAATCTTGGCTCTCCCAATGGAAATGCTCCCTCATAGTATGCAGAGTTTCCCCAAAAGAATAGTCCTCAGGAGGAGAGGCTGAAGGAATGGATTCTTCAGCATCAGAATCCTCATAGGGAAGCATGGAGTAATCCTGTTCAGAAGAGGAATCAGAAGAAATAGATACCTGATCAGAAGAATCATACTCTGTCTCTTGCCTAGGCCTCTTATCAGGAGGGGGATGGGAGCCCCTGATCAAAGTAATTAGGTCTTCGGCCATTTTTGAGCATCTGTTTTTTAGGCATGGAAGTCTGAGTAGGAGAATGCTGTACTCGTTTCTTTGTCTTTAGAGCTGTTTTAGTCTTTGTCTTTGAAGCTGAAGATGGCTTAACATATAGTTGTGTAGGTCTGAAGACACCCTCAGAAGCCGATGCCTGCTCAGCGGCTCTGGACCCATCTGAGGAAGTGATTTCCAAGTGTCCAATACCTTGAGTTTCCAGAGGCCCAGTCGGCTCCACGTGGGAGTCGGTAGCGGCCTGTGGCTCTGAGGTAGCGGGCGTCAGGGGCTGCAAAAGCACCTCACTGAGAACCGGCGACTGGCCTAGAAGAGGCTTCGTCGTCGGTTTTGGACCTCGGATGCCTATCCTTGACCTGGCGTTTATTGTTACCTCTGGTTGTCGGCTGTTCCGCCGGCATTATATAATTAAATCTTCGGACAAAGTAATGAAATGCAAAATCGAACCAATGCTTGATAGTGCGTTGGTTTAATCTAGCACAAAACCGACAGCTAGCAACGTTGTGATCAGGGCCTAGGCAAGGAATACAGTAAGAGTGAAAATCCTTATGAGGCATTTGCTTCCCACAAGAAATACAATTGTTAACTTTTTCTGACATCGGTCTGGAGCAAGAAAAACGTTTCCCCAACGGGGTACTTAGCTTTAATGAAGATTTCGGTTCTGAAATTCAGATTTGAAAATCTCAGGAGTTGGCCGACCGGCACTTGCGAACTGCTTTTGCTTTGGGCACCGCGTGGCAAGAAAGACTGAAGAAAATGGCGTCTGCTGCATCTTTTATACCCCTGGCGCACTGACGTCAGGGAAGAGGCGACAGCAACCGACGCCAGACCTAGACTTTGGAATTCTGGCCGACTGAGGGTAGCCTGCCAGCAGGATAACCCCAATTGTAATGACTGCAACAGTGAAACACGATGAACATGCAAAGATACCCATCCTTGGTACACTCTATTTGTTGCTATATCAAAGAATGTATACTCTTGTCTAGAATCTGCTCTCCCCTTTGGTCCTGCTTAACTAGTATGCTGTGAAATCCTCAACTTGGTATGCAAGCTGCATTAAGCATCCTGGTTTCCAGGGCCTGTTATCAAGCATGCAGTTGTTAAAATAACATGTTTCCCCAGCCCATTGATATACCACACAATTCTGGTGTTGTCTGTGATGACACTGTCATAGGTTTCCAGACTGTCATTTAGACGGTTAGCTGCTTCAGCACACTCATCTCCTTTGTTTATGTGCTGCTTTTTTATTCCTGGGACTACAGTCAGGTTTGAAGACTAAGAAATGCACATCTTTGTTCTTCTGCAATTTCTGTAGTCACTATTTCTGTTCCCATCCTGCAAAGAATTTGAAGTGAAGTGGCACACACCAGGGACGGACAGTGCTGGCTCCAATCATTCTTTAGGAAAGAGTGAAGTTTTGCCATGCAGTCTGCCCAGGAGTACAATCACCATGATGAAAACCATGCAATCCAGAACGCATAAAAGTTCTCTGGCCATTACCAAATGATCTTCCTTTGATGCCCTCAAAAAAGGCTTTAAGGGACTCGTGTTTTTCTAAGGCAAATGGGCTCCACCTGGACTGGTGTCCAGAGGAGTCCACAGAAAGACCACAGTTGCAGCTGAACATAAACTGGACATCTGCTCTTTTGGGAAAACCCACTCTGCTGGAGCAAGCTAGGGCATACACATTTGCTCCAATATTTAGGCCAGAATCAGTTGTCTAAATATGACCAGATTTAAAGGTCTAGGATCTTGCTGTGGGCTGCCAATGGGAACAGTGTAAAAACTTGGTGCAGAAGCCACATCAAAGGAAAGGAGGTAAACTGGTAACAGACTCCACTCACTACACACTTCAGACACTTCTACTGTCCTTTGCAAATAGGAATGCAGATGTAGACATACTTGAGGCCTAGTGAAATCAGAAGGGACTGATGGCCTAGGAGAGGCAAGAACAACTACATGGCCACCATTCTGAATTTTGGATTAGAGGATTTTCCTTCAGGTAGACAGCAAATGCTGGAGGTACAATGGGAAAGACAGAGGTAACTGGAAACATTTTTCTTTGCCGGGGGAGGCATAACAAGTTGGCAGCTTTTGAAGATTCCCTACAGAATATTACACCAGAAATGTTGAAAAACAAATGGTTGCAATTAAGGAAACTATTGTTTTCAGCTGGCACACATGACTTGAATTGCCTAGAAGTAATAAGGTCTTAAGTTTAATGCTACTGGCTGACAGACAATTACAAAATGGAAAGCAAGACTCTTCCAATGTAAAGGAAATTCTGGATATTGCAAATGAGATAAAAGGGGGAGGTATGAGCTTTAGAAAAGTGAAGGAACAAAGTTCTACAAATAAATGGAATTTTGGGAACATATAGAGAAAAATGTTCACATGAAAAGTGTGATTTACTGAAAGGTAGGAACTGAGCAACTTGTGCAATTGTTGGAGAGAACTGTTAAAAGAAAATGAGCACTGAATGACAACAGTGGAAACCTATGTTTGTTCTTTTCTATTAATTTATTTAAACTTGGGTTTCAAATAAAATGTAACAGTTTAATAAAAATGTTTAAAGCAAGTCAGAATTTTGGAACTTAAAACTTGTTTAACGATGACAAGACTACAGTAGGGTCTGGAGTTGATGACAAGGAAAGTACAGTTTTGTACCTACCATAAATGTAGATGTCCGATAGGAATGCATCTGCAGTCCTTACAAATGGGTTGTCCTGTCGTCAGGCAGCCCTTCGGTCGGCCGGATTCCAAAGTCTGGGTCTGGCCTCGGCTGGTGTCGCACTTCACCCGATGTCATAGCTGCAGTTATTCGGGTATAAAGGCATCAGCCGACGCCATTTTCCTCAGTGTTTCTTGCCCCAGATGCCAGGTGCCCTCTTGGAAGGCTAAATTTGGATAAATGCCAATGATTCCAAACAGTAGAGAGCAAACACAAAAAATAAGCATGTATGTACATATATACAAACAAATACACCATAATAGATTCCCCCAGCTAGCTATAAGATGGGCAAATACCCTAGGAGTACCACAGAGGGGAAGGCGGGTGGGTAATCCTGACTGCAGATGCATTCCTATCGGACATCTACATTTATGGTAGGTACAAAACTGTACTATGTCCTTCAAGGATGCATCTGCAGTCCTTACAAATGGGTAGAATACCATAGCCAAACTGGGGGAGGAGGCAAAAAATAAGTTATGGTGTAGTTAAGATCCCTTGCAAAACAGCAGTGGCAAAACCAGCTCGGGATCTAGAGTATAAAGGTAGTAGCAGCCTCTAAAATGTCCTTGGTAGCCACTCCTCGTAGGAAAGCTGTGGTAGTTGCTGTAGCCCTTGTAGAGTGAGGCCTGATGTTTTCTGGAGTTTTCTTTCCATGGTAGGAGTAACAAAATCTAATGCAATTTCCTATCCACTTTGAGATTGTCTGTTTTGAAATTGCTTTTCCTTCCATCCCTGTTGCATATGCTACCAGTAGCTGGTCAGTTTTTCTATTGCCTTTGGTCCTGTCCAGGTAGTAGCGTAATTGTCTATGTACATCCAAGGTATGCAAAAGTCTTTCTCCCCTGTTCTGTGGGTTGGGGAAGAATGTAGGTAGGTGGATAGCCTGATTTAAAGATACTCTGGAGACCACCTTAGGCATAAAAGTAGGATTTGTTCTCATGGACACTCTATCTTGATGAAAGATCAGAAAGGGTTGTACTGTCATTAATGCCTGTAGCTCAGATACCCTTCTTGTTGAAGTGATTGCCAGCAGGAAAGCAGTTTTCCATGATAAGTATTGTAATTCTGCTGTTGCTGCTGGTTCGAAAGGAGGAAGTGTCAATTTTTCTAGCAGAAAGTTCAAGTCCCATGCTGGCAATGGTGGCTTCCTAGGAGGTTTTACATTTTTAATTCCTCTCAGAAACTGCCTGAGCAGAGGATGTGAGAAGACTGGAGGATCCAAGTCGTATTCTGCTGAAATAGCTGATGCATGAATCTTAATGGAAGAATAGGACAGGCCTTTGTGGAAGAGCTCTGCCAAGTATTCCAGGATGTTGGCTATGTTTACCAGTGACACATCTTCTCCTTTTGCAGTACTCCAAATGAGATATCTTTTCCATTTTGCTGAATAATTTTTCCTTGTTGAGGGTCTGCGAGCCTCCAGGATAATGTCTTTAACCCTCTGGGATAAATTTGGGTTAATTGGCCTTATGCAATGTTCCAGGCAGTCAGCTGCAACGTTTTCAGGTTTGGATGCAGGATGTTGTAGTTGTTTTGTGTTAACAGCAAGGGAACCAGGGGTAGGGGCCATATGTGTTCCCGAGACATGCTCCTCAGTAATGGGTACCAATGTTGCCTTGGCCAGTCTGGAGCTATCAGAATGATCCTCGGACGGTCCTCTTTGATCTTCAAAAGCACCTTGTGCATCAAAGGTAGTGGTGGGAATGCATAAGCTGTCAGATTTTTCCAACTGAAAGATAGGGAGTCCACCTTCCAAGCAAGTGGGTGGTACATCCTTGTGCAAAATTTCTTTAGCTGGTGATTGCGTGGGGATGCAAATAAGTCTATTTCTGGGAGTCCCCATTTTCTTGTAATGGTTTTTAAGATGTTCGGATGCAGCATCCATTCGTGGGCATCCGTGGTAGTCCTGCTTAATATGTCTGCTAGAATGTTTTCTTTTCCTGGTACAAAAATTGCTTGTAACTGAATGTTGTAGCTCAGGGCCACATTCCAGAGGTCCAGTGCCATCCGGCATAGAGGGTACGAATGTGTGCCTCCCTGTTTGTTGATGTACCACATAACTGTGGTGTTGTCTGTCCTTATCAACTGACCTTGTTGGAGAAATGGTCTGAATGTCTGAATTGCCAGTTTTACTGCCAGCATTTCCTTTAGATTTATGTGTAGGTGCAGCTGGTCTGGAGTCCATAAACCTTGTATGCACTTGTCCAGCATGTGGGCCCACCAACCGAGGTCTGAGGCGTCCGTTGTGATGGTTTGGCTTGGTTGAGTGCTGTGGAAGGGCAATCCTGTGTTTGATTGACAGGCCTGAGCCCACCATAGGAATTCTTGCTTCAGGCATGGAATTATTGGAATTTGAGTTTCTAGGCTGTGCTTGTGTTGAGACCATAAATTCCTTAGGTACCACTGTAACTTTCTCATATGCAGTCTGGCATGTGGAACCAATATTATGCAGGATGCCATGAAGCCCAAGGCTTGCAGGACTTTTATTGCTGTTAGATGGTTCTGCTTTGTTAATGCCAAGAAGTAGAGAGGTAGTTGCTCCTGTTTTTCTACTGTTAGGAATGCCATTTGTTTTGATGTGTCCAGCTCTGGACCCAAAAAGGTTATCCTTTGGGATGGTGTCAGCCTTGACTTTTTTATATTGACTGTATATCCCAGTGCTTGCAGTAGGTAAATGACCCTTTTCAAGTCTTTTGCTAGCTTGTTTTTGTTGTCTGCTTGTATCAGGCAGTCGTCCAGGTAAGGGTATATTTGGATTCCCTGAAGCCTGCAATGAGCAATTACTGATGCCAGGCATTTCGTGAACACTCTGGGCACAGTAGATAAGCCAAAGGGCAATGCTGAGAATTGATAATGCTCTGATCCTGCAAGAAATCTGAGGTATCTTCTGCAATTTGGTCGTATGGGGACGTGCAGGTATGCCTCCTTGAGATCTAGAGTTACCAGCCAAGACTCCTTGCCCAGCATGGGAAGAAGCTGCTGTAGAGTCAGCATTTGGAATTTTGGAACAATGAGGAATGTGTTTAAAGCGGACAGGTCGAGAATAGGTCTCCATTTGCTCTCTTTTCTTGGTACCAAGAAGAGTCTGGAGTAAAATCCCTTTCCTTGCTCCATAGATGGTACCTTTTCCACAGCTCTCATCTTTAATAGAGATATTTGTTTTAGAGCTTCTGCCTTTTGATTTGGAGGTAGGTTTGGCATTCCTCTCTTCCCTGGTAGAGTATGGAAGTGAAACCTGTAACCTTGGTTTATTGTCTGCAAAATCCACTTGTCTCTTGTGATGTAATGCCAATTTGTTGAAAATAAGGCTAGCTTTCCGCCTAAGGGTGCTTCTAGTTGTTCCCTGGTAGGCGGTGCCAGAGCTAAGTCACTGTGATTGTCCTGTAGTTGCGGTGGTGGCTGTGTCTGTACCTCGCTGGTTGTTACCCTGCCACTGGCGTCCCCTCCCTGTAGGCACCCCTGGATTGGCTTCTGCCTCTTGAACGCCTATTCCTGCCTCTGAGCTCTGGAGGAGTCTGGAAAGGACCAATTCTTGGAGGGCCAATTCCTGCTAAACCTTGGAGGTTGGACCTGTAAGAAATCTTTCACTGTTTGGACAGATTTTGCCTTCTCTTCCATCTTCTTCAGCACCTGTTGTGCAGGAGAGCCAAACAAATTGATCTTATCCATGGGAGCATCTAATAGTTTTGATTTGACATGGTCTGGTAAGGCCTGCTTTTAACATGCATGCCTTCTGATAACTGTGCCAGTCATGGCTGATCTAAAGGAAGCCTCCAGTGCATCATAGCCGCATTTTAAAGAATGGTTACTGACTTGCTGAATGTTATGTAACATTTCCTGAACAGATTTTTTGTCTAATGGTTCATCCGAGGACAGCTTTTTGGTTAACTGGTCTAGCATAAATTCTTGATACTGGATCATGTGAAATTGACAGTTCAAGGCCCTAGCTGAAAGAGTAGCAGAAGTGTAAACTTTTTTACCCCATCTCTAATGACCTGGATTCCCTTTCAGAGGGGGTTTTTGGCAGAGGTAGCTGCTACAGCCTTAGGTCCTTGGGAGATAGTCTCGGGATCTGCAAAAGGAGCCTTATACAAATGGTAATGCGTGTCCGGGACCCTGTAGTACCTATCGGGCTTAGCAGGGGCCGGAGGTAGAGAATCAGGAGCAGTACAAGCATCATTAAATGCATCATCTACAACAGAAAGAACTGGAGGTATGGCTAAAGGCCTATGTTGTGGTAAATGCAGAAAGGTTCTAAGCCTTTTTCTGGAGTCTGGAAAATCCTGGCCCTGCCACTGAAATTGTTCACTCATAGCATGCAAGGTTTCCCCAAAGGAAAATTCCTCAGGCGGAGAGGCAGAAGGGATGGACTCTTCAGCATCAGAGTCTTCATAAGGGGAGAAAGGAGCCTCTGGAGGGTCTGTGTCATTTGAATCATCAGAGGAATCATCTGTAGAAACTGGCTCAGGGGGCTCTGCTCTAGGCCTTTTCTCTGAAGGTGGTTGAGAGGCCCTGTCTGGTTGAGGTTGGGATCCCTGGATTAAAGAAATGAGATCCTCAGCTAAACTAAGCATTTGTGAACTAGAGCTAGGCCTGTGAGAGGGGGTCCTAGCAGGCACAGATTTAGTAGTTTTAGCTGCTTTAGCCCTGGTAAAAGCCTTAATGGACATTGCTGCAGGTGGCCTAGCAGCTCCACGTGCAGGGGTTGAAATATCCAAGGGAATTAGTGTCAGATAATTCCTGAGAAACTGCAACAGCAGGAAGGATTTCAGAAGCCAATTCCACCAGGTTGGAAGAGGCCTCGGTAGAAGGTAAGTTTTCGGCTGAAGGAAGAACCGCTTGCTCGGTTTCAACCGAAACAGAGACACCCGCGGTTGGCTTAACCGCGGTTTCGGCTGAAACCGCGGACCGCGAGTGTCGGTCATTTTCCTTGCGCTTTTTAGATATTTGCGTAGTCGGAGGATCCGATGGCATAATATAAGCAAAATCGGAGCCGAAAAAACTCCTCAGCGAATTCCGACCGACGTCTAAGCGTCCGCCGGTTAAAAGAAGCACAGGCTAGACAAGCTGCTACGTCGTGGTCTGGGCCTAAACAAGGTAAGCAGTAAGAGTGGAAATCTTTATGAGGTATTTGTTTCCCACAAGTTAAACAGTTATTCACTTTTTCTGACATCGGCTGAGGCAAGAGAGAGTCCCCAACGGGGTACTTAGCTTTTTAGAAGTCTTCGGTAGTAGTATTCGGTAGTAATCTCTGGTTCTGACCGACCGGCACTTGCGAACAGCTTCTGCTTCGGGCGCCACGCTGCAAGAAAGACTGAGGAAAATGGCGTCGGCTGATGCCTTTATACCCGAATAACTGCAGCTATGACGTCGGGTGAAGTGCAACACCAGCCGAGGCCAGACCCAGACTTTGGAATCCGGCCGACCGAAGGGCTGCCTGACGACAGGACAACCCATTTGTAAGGACTGCAGATGCATCCTTGAAGGACATCAATCTTGAGCAAAACCCTTTGATCACCTCACTAGAGCTAGCTCTAGAAGAAAACAAGTTCTATTGTTCTGAGTTAGCATTACTGCTAAGGCAAACTGGATTTTCCAGGACTTTTGCAAGAGATGGAAACCTTCTTTCTGGCCTGCCTGAAGAGTGAACACTGTACCACTGGGACATGATTTGTAAGACCCACAGGTCTGTAGTTATGTTTGACAGATTCTGGTAAAAAGAGGGCAGCCGGCCACCTGTTATGGGACAAAGTGGGGAATGGTGGTGTGGAGGGAGGGGGCTTGCAGAGTTACAGATGTTCTCTGCTACTGAAGAAGCACTGGGAGGTCCCCAGACCTACAACATCCTGCTGCCATTCCTTCTGCTAAGCAAGCCTTTCCACCTTTTGGCTGTTTATCTTTACACTTCCTTCAGTAATGAGGACTTCGGATTCAAACAATAATGTCTATTAAACCTAGGACTAGGATAGTGAAATAAGTTTAATCAACTCCGTTTTCACTTTGCCCTCTTGTAGTTTAAATATGGGATTCCAAAGAGCAAATCCTTAACCAAACAATTCACATCCTCAAAGAACGAATCCTCAGCTAAGAATTTCTCACGATAATCGATCAAGTAGGAACAAGCTTTGGATGATTTTTCTACAGCATTGCACCTACATTTTATGGCCTGATTTCCTACCTGTAGACTTACGTTTTGGACTGGCTGATCAGAGCTACATTTAGGGTTTCATCATGCATTCCCCGTACAGCTACTCTGGAGCTACTTTAGCAATAATATGCTTCTGATCCTTTAAAATGCATCTCTTATGGTTTTAGTTCGGAAACCTGAAGGCCAAGACTGCTGAAGTGCAATTTTCTTCCCTAAATCAGTCAAGCAGTCTGCTTTCTCTGTCACTGGCAAGAGTACTAATGCCCTGCAGACAAGCTTAGCTTCCTTAGCAGAATCTACAGCACTGTCTCTGGATCCGCATCGGAGTTTTTTTGCCCAAACACTTATGAGGATCCTGCACTCTGTAACAGCAGTAAATGGGTAAGGAATTAAGAGTCTGTCTCAAAAGATACTGCTTCAAAAACATCTAATGCAGCCTCCTGGACTGGAGCAACAGACACTTGTTTTGAAGGTCCAGGTCCAAGAGGGTGCACCTGAAATGTTCTCACGAGTGAGACAGTATCCTCTACAGACATGCACCCTGGTGGACAGATGACCAAAGTGTCCTCACTGTCCATGTCATAAGCCAGAGGGAAGGAAAGCTATGACCTGTAGTCAAATTCCTCCTCAGATTCAGAGGAGTTTGAGTTTCATATTGGAGAGAACTCCCTCTTGAGTTAAACGGCTTCAGACCCAGATGACTGATCAAAAGTAGGCTTCAGATTACACATGCATTAGAAAAAAAATCCTGAAACAACTTACCTCAATCCTGGGTGGGGGGGGGGGGGGGGTCTACTTGGCGCAATGGGGAACAAACGGTTAAAAAGCAGATGTTTGGACATGCCAGACACCTTTACCTCAGGCACTGGGGTCTTGTGTAAATGGGCAGTCACCAAAAATCTGTGATCCTAAGTGGGGGATGTCCCTGGGTTGTGACTTCCAAATGCAGGCATCCTCTTTGCCATTACTGCGGGGAATACACGCTCCCCTTCCCTTAACTGTAAAGTATTCCATAGCAGACGCTCAGAAATCAGCATCCAATACAGACTGCTGGGCCTGATATTTTGGTCTCATGTACGTGAGAGAGACTGGAGATATGAAGCTTCCAATGGGGCAGTAATAAACACGAGGGCCAGTAGGTTGCATGACTGCCTCTGCAGGGCTGATCTTCTCAAACCTAGCAGCCCCCAGCAAATGTAATTCAAATCTCTCCCACTTTCTCTTTTGAGGCACACTTCTCATGTCTTTTCTTTCAGACAGAGGTGCCCAAGCCAACCTGATGCTGTGGGGGCCAAGTTTAACAAGGTCAAGAATCTCTATTTTCCTGACATGCCTGAAGGGCTTCCTGCCTACCTTTAAAGGTCTTTTGCTGAAAACATTGGCAGATACTGCAATTAGCTATCTTGTTCTCCAGACCTAAGCAATGTATGCACTTAGCATGACAACCTTTAGGTGGAACCTCTCATTTATAGGCAAGCCTGCATACTTCCTCTGTGGCAGAAGTGGCAGACATACCCTACACAAGTCATGTACTGTACAGGTATGGCAAATTCATTTTCCAGATATCAGATAACATATATACAAGAACAAACATAAAAAAAAGAGGGGGGGGGGTCCCAAAAGGGAGACTTGTTTTCTTGATGGCTTTTAGTCACAGGCTTGGACCAATGACAAACAGTAACATGCATTCACTTGTAGCAAACAATGCAGCAAGAATGAACTAGAAATGGGGCTGTAGGTCTGTAGACCACATAACATGCTAATCAATGCAGTTTGCTCATCAGCATTAAAACTTACACACATATACAACACTAGCTGTCTCACTGGCACACACCGACTCTGCTGACACATTAAAAAAGACTGCTGTAATGGTTGCTGGCTTGATAAGCTGAATTCTCAAGGGGCACTCCAAAGCTTTTCTACATAAGTTTGGTTGGCAAATATTGACAACCTTGACCAGCATGAAAGTAATGAAGCATTATTCCTGGATACATTGCCCTCCTGCTGACTCTTGGATGTGGCAGTGGCCATGTATAAATGGTAGGGAATGAAGGGACTGATGCTCAGTGGCAAGCAAGATAAAACGCGCACAAAAAACAAACTACAAAAAACTGAACAGACTGCATCTGCTCTGCTGTTTCCAGCATACAGTGCCCAAGTGGTCTAAGCATACCTAACAAGTGTACAAACCTTTCACCCTTCTTTTGTTTGTTGGGGGGGGGGGGGCAACTGTATGGCTTGACTGAGAACTAATTCATGTAATACTTTGGGCATGAATGAAAGGTTCGTCCCAAGACCCTATGACATGCTGTATACAGCACCTAATACAGGATGGCCTGCAGTTGACATATGCTTCCTAATGGCCAAGGACAGCGTCTTCCAGGACAAGAAAGTATAACTGTATCAAGAACTTAAAAATAATGTTTAATATGACAACTATTGCAGTCTTCCTTACACATGGGACATCTGCTGTAATAGACTAAACCTCCAGCCTTACCTTATCAGAGTTGTGCACCCTCCTCCTCCATCTCAGATAGAAAGATGCAGGCATCCTTGGGATGTCGGTATATTACCAGTAAAATGCCAGTGTCCACTCACATCATCTTTGGTTCTTCCCTGTCTAAAAGGTAATCCTCAGTGCACCTGACGTCTTGGCATCTCTGGACTTCTTGTGCTTCTTTTTAGGAACACCGAGCGGACTACCATTTGATAACATGGTGGCCTTTGGCATGTGGGCCGCAAGCCTATTTTTATTTAAATAGGCCTAGATGACACAGTCTTGCCCGAAGAATCTTAAGCTGGAACTCGACAGAGTATGTAAGCATCATCATATTCCAAACTCAGACAAAACACACGCACTGGTGGAGTCTTTTCTTTGAAGGAAATTTACCTTTTGCAAGCACACATTCCTCCCTTAGAAAGCACAAAGAAAAGTCAGTGTGTGCGCGCACGCGAGGGAGAAAGGAAGAATTCATGAACCACTACAAACAAAGCAATTAAAGAAAAAGGTAAATACTCTGTGGGGTACCATTTGCTCACACTTCTAAGTTGCTAATCAAATGACTTTCTCTGCATATAACCTAAGTGGCAAAAAAGTAAAGTTGTGTAAAATTTTACCATGACAGTACACGTCCTTCGCGTCACTGTTGCAGTATTCTTTACCAAAGGAATTCCCTGCCAAGGGTAGCCCAATGTCCGGCCAGTAAGCCTTCTGATTTTATAGACGTACATAGGGCCAACAGCCTGGTACCTACCTATGTATGCTCCCTGCTCAAGGTGTAGGGCATAAAGGTGACATACGGACATGCATACCACCGAAATGAAAAGCCCCTGGAAGAACAACAGTCTAAGAAATTAGGAGCATGTATATCCAGGAGGAGAAAAAGGAGAAGGGAAAAGAGGGAGGGAGTGAATACCGCAACATTGGAAAGAAGAACATCTACTGTTATGGTAAGATTTTACACAAATGTACTATGTCCTTCCATATTACTGTTGCAGTATTCTTTATCAAAGGGAAAGTTCAAAAGCTCAAAAGGAAATTTGGGAGGAGGAAGGCCCAAAACAGCCCCCAAGAAACTCATGCAAAACAGCTAGCTCTTACAAGGCCAGCTCTTGCTCTGAAAACATCCGATTTGCAATTCATAGTGAAAGTATGGACAGACGTCCAGGTAGCAGACTCAAGATGGAACTGGCATCCAATTCTTTGAAAAGAGCACCAGAGAAAGCCACAGCCCTGGGAGAATGAGCCTGAACACGGGCAGAAATATATTTTCATGAAAGGGGTAACAAAAAGAAATGGCCTTAGAGATCCATGGGGATATGGTTTTCTTAGAAACAGTTAAACCCAGAGATCTGGGATGAAAGGAAATAAAAGGTTGCTCAGATTTGTGAATGGCGTTAGTCTAGTCTAAGTATCTCAGCTGCTGATGCAAATCCAAGGTGTGAAGAACACTCACTAGCAGATCGTGGATAAGGAAAAAAGGGAGGGCAAATCTGTAGACTGATTAAGAGACAATTCGTTAACCACCTTGGGCATAAAAGAAGGACAGTACTGAGAGGAAAGGAGGAATGGCCATAACAGCCTTCAGTTCAAATACTCTCTTAACTGAAGGGCCAAAAGAATAACAGTCTTCCAGTAACAATGCTGTAAGGAAGTTGCAGCTGCAGACTCAAAAGGCACTTGGGTAATTTTTTTTTCCAAGTACAAAACTGAGGTCCCAGGAAGGTGGAATAGGCTTCCTGGGAGGCCTGATATAAAAGATGCCTTTAAAAAAACTGTTTGACCTCAAACCTAGAAGCCAGAGGAAGAGTTAACGTCAGACAAGCAGAAATAACTGAAAGGTGAGCTTTAACAGAAGAGTAAGCTAACCCAGCACAGAGCAATTCACATGAATGAGAACCAGAGGGATCCCAACATAAAGTGGATTCTGGTTACAAGCAAAACACCAAACAGAAAAGCTCTTGCATTTGGAGACAGGATTTCCTGGTGTTGGGTTTTCCGGCCTCCTGCAGAACCCTAAGCACATCCTCAGAAAGAGCTGCCCCAAGGAATCAAAACCCAATCACCCACAATGTCAGCTGAAGAGTGGACAAGTGAGGCTAGAGCACAGACCCCTTTGTCTTGTATCAGCAGGTGCAACCTGTGAGGTAACTTGTGGCGATTGCCCATGGCTAGGTGAAGGGGGCACCTATGCCGTCTGGGCAAAAAGGAAGTCAGCAACAAGATTTTGTGGGAGTCCTGCTCTATCTTAAGCAGGACCCTCGGAATCAGAGGAAAAGGGAGAGACTGTGCAGAGAAACAATCTTCCAAGAAAAAGAATGGACATCCACCTTCCAAGCCAGAGGACTTGGGACTATGGTGCAAGAGAGAGGAAGTTGACCATTCAAAGGGGAGGCAAAAAGATCCATCTGAGCAAAGGGGAAAGTACAGTTGTGTACACTTACCATAAATGTAGATGTTCAAGTATTCACTGTTAAAGTCATTACATTTGGGTTAATCTGCTGGCAGGTTGCCCTCAGTCGGCCCGAATAACAAAGTCTTGGGTCCTACATCGGTTGCTGTCTCCTCTTCCATGACGTCAGGTCATCAGGGGTATAAAACATGCAGCTGACGCCATATTATTCAGTTTTTCTTGCCCCAGATGTCAGGTGCCCCCCAAATGGGGAGCAAAAAAATATATATAAACAAACTGTAAATATATAAATGCACTTTTAGAAACTAACTTTATCTTCAAATAAAAGCAAATACACCACAAAGGCTTTTGAGTATAGTGAAGGAAAGAAAAGGTATAGAAAGGGGGACGGCGGGTGGGTAACCCGGACTGCAACAGTGAATACACTCTAACATCTACATTTATGTTAAGTGTACACAAATGTACTATGTTCTTCATGTTTCACTGATGCAGTCATTACATATGGGTAGAATCCCAAAGCTATGGATGGGAGGATGGAACTAAACAGCATTAGGAGTGGCTATAAGGCCCTGCAGGACTGCAGTGGCAAAGCCTGCCCTGGATTTAGAGAAAAGAGGCAAATGATAATGCTTTGTGAAGGTATGAACAGCGCCTCTAAGTAGCAGCTTCTAGAAAGTCTTTGGTTGGGACCTCTCTGAGAAAAGCTGCTGAAGTAGAAGCAAGCCCTGGTGGAATGTGATTTGATCCCTTGGGCACAGGTTTACCATGGTGCAAATAGCAGAAACGAATGCAGTGGCTTTATCCATTTAGAAATAGTCTGCTTTGATATAGCCTTCCCCTCTGATCCTGTAGCAAATGCTACCAGTAGTTGCTCAGACTTTCTTAGAGATTTGGTTCTGTTTAAGTAGAATCTTAGCTGTCTGTATACGTCCAATGAATGCAGAATCCGCACCACCTTGTTCTGCGGATTTGGGTAAAATGTTGGAAGGTGAAAGGTCTGGTTAAGAGCCACACTGGATACCACTTTAGGCATAAAAGAAGGATTAGTCCTGAGGGCCACCCTGTCCGGGTAAAATGTAATGAAAGGCTCCACTGCCATGAGAGCCTGTAGCTCTGAAACCCTTCTTGCTGAAGTGACTGCCAAAAGAAAAGCTGTTTTCCAAGATAGAAATTTTAGATTCGCAGTAGCTGCTGGTTCAAAAGGAGGCAAGATGATTTTTCCAGCAAAAAATTTAGGTCCCCATGCAGGAGTTGGCACTCTTCTGGGAGGCCTTAAATTTTTGGCCCCTCTAAGATACTGTTTAAGCAGTGGATGAGAAAAGAGGGGAGGGCTCTGTGTTGTAATGAGCCGAGATGGCAGAGGCATGGATTTTTATTGAAGAAAAACATAGGCCCTTGTCAAGCATCTCAGTTAAGTATTGTAAAATCTGAGGAATACTGGGCTTTGCTATGTCCGTTTCCTTGTGCTTGGTTCCAAGCACAGAATCTCTTCCATTTAGCAGCATAAGATTTTCTAGTACTAGGCCTTCTGGCTTCCAAAACGACATCAATTTCAGATTTACTGAGAGGTGTGGTTTGAATAATTAGTTGATTAGCCATGCTACAAGATTCAGAGTTTGGAGCTGAGTGTGCAGAATTTGATAGTTCTGCTGAGACAGTAGATGAGGTATTTGAGACAAGTACCATGGAGAAGGTGTGACATGTTCCTTAGAAGTGAGCATCAGTGCTGGCGAGGCCAGTCTCGAGCAATTAGGATCATTTTTGTTTTTTCCTGTCTGACTTAGTAAGACCTTTGAGAGTAGAGGCAGAAGGGGAAAGGCACAGACTGATAGGTTTTTCCAGCTGAAGGATAGAGCATCCACTTTCCATGCTTTTTTGTGATGAGTTCTTGTGCAGAATTTGTCCAACCGATAATTTTGGGGAGAGGCAAATAGATCTATTTAGACCATTTCTGTGTTAACATGCTGAAGATTTTTGGATCCAGTTTCCATTCGTGCAGGTCCATAAGATTTCTGCTTAGGTTGAAACCAGAGTATTTTGCTTTCCTGGCAGGAATTGAGCTTGAAGATGTATTTGGTAAGTCAATGCTGTGTTCCACAAGGCCATGGCTAGTCTGCAAAGGGGGTAGGAATGTGTACCCCCCTGCTTGTTTATGTACCACATAACTGTGTTGTCCGTCTTTATCAGTAGTTGTCCTGGATGAAGTAAGTCCTTGAAGGCTGTCGGAGCATTCTGAACAGCTAGCATTTCTTTCTGGTTGATATGCAGATGCATTTGGTTTGGGGCTCCATTTCCCCTGAATGCATCTCCCTGCCAGGTGGGCCCCCCAAGCGTAGTCTCATGCGTCTGTAGTTAGGGTTTGGGTCGCAGGGGGTAGAGTGAATGACAGTCCCTTGTTTTCGTGACATGTCTCTGCCCATCAAAGAAACTCCTGTTGTAGGGAGGGAATGAGAGGAATCATCGTTTCCAGGCTGTGAATGTTGACTCCATAAACTTTTTAGGTACCATTAAAGTTTCCTCATATGCAGTCTCGCATATGGAATTAGTAGAATGCAGGATGCCATGAACCCCAAAGCCTGCAGAATCTGTCTTGCAGATAACTGGGGTTTTGATGCCATTTGTTTGAAGTATGTTGTCAGTTGCCTTTGTCTGGCGTGAGGTAAGCCATCTGGGCAGTTGTATTCAAGCTTGCACCCAGGAATGTAATTATTTGAGAGGGTACCAGTTGTGATTTCTTTTTGTTTATGGTGTACCCCAGGCATGCTAGAAGCCTTTTTACAAACGCCAGATGATGGAGTGTCCTTGTCCTCTGCTTGAATGAGACAATCGTCCAGATAAGGATAAATCTGAATGTTTCTTTGTCTGCAGAATGCAATTATTGGTGCCAGGCACTTTGTAAAGACCCTGGGCGCAGTAGATAAGCCAAAGGGCAGTGCAGAGAATTGGTAACGCAAAAAACCTGCTTTGAAGCGGAGGTATCTTCTGCACAATTCCCTTATTGGGATATGCAGGTATGCCTCTTAAGTCTAGAGTTACTAACCACGCACTCTTGCCTAGCATAGGCAGTAGCTGTTGTAAAGTCAGCATTTTGAATTTTGGAATGTCCAGGAACGTGTTCAGAATCGATAAGTCCAGTATTGGACGCCATGAATGGTCTTTTCTGGGTACCAGGAAAAGTCTTGAATAAAAACCTTGTCCTTTTTCCTTTTCTGGTATCTGTTGAATAGCCCCCATATCCATGAGGGACATGACTTGCTTCTGGGCCTCTGCCCACTGTTTTTGTGGCAGATCTGTCCATCCATTTGGAATTGGCAAAGTATGGAAATGAAATCTGTACCCCTGGGATACTATGTTTAATACCCACTTGTCCTGGGTAACTAACTGCCAATTTTGAGCATGAAGTGCTAGTCCCCCCCCCCCCCCCAGGGGGCTGCCAAAAGATAAGTGCTTGGAGATGGTAGAGGAAAGTCACTGAGATTGCTTACAGTAGGGTTGTGCTTTGTTTCCTCCAGATTTGGAGGTGGAGGCACCCCCATTGCTTCGACCTGTAAATGCCCTGTGATTGATATCTGGAGCCTTTTGAGCACCTGGGTTTGCCCTGCGTGGCTCTGCTGGAGACGGGAAAGGACCAATTTTTAGTAGGCCAGTGCCTACTGAACCTGGGTGGCTGCACTTGCAAGAAATCTTTTACAGTTTGCATAGATTTAGCTTTGTCTTCCATTTTCATCAAAACCTCTTCTGCCTTATTACCAAACAGAGTATCATGCTGCAAAGAGGCATCCAACAATTTAGCTTTAACATGATCAGGCAGATTTTGCTCTTTCAGCCAGGCATGCCTTCTAATCACAGATCCAATAACGGCCGCCCTACAAGAGGCCTCCAAGGAATCAAAACCACATTGCAAATTATGCTTTCCAATCTGTTCAGCTGACTGCATTAAGTCCTGTAACTCTATTTTCCACACAATCAGAAATCAACAATTGTCTATTTCAGTAAGCCCATAACATGTTGTTGATATTTAAGCATATGAAACTGGCAGTTTTAAAGCCCTATTTGCCAAGGTTGCAGACGTATAAACCTTCTTACCCCATCTATCTAGCGCCCTGGAATCTCCATCAGAAGGGGTAGGATTTTTGTCTGTAGAAGCCTTAACAGCCTTGGGACCCCGAGAAATAGTCTCAGGATCAGCAGCAGGATTTTTGAAAAGAAATTTGTGGGAGTCAGGAACCCTGCAATATCTGTCTGGCTTACTAAGAGCCAGAGGCAGGGAATCAGGAGCCATGCTTGATTCCGAGAACACATCAACAATGTCTAATACAGGAGGAAATGCCAAAGGCCTATGCTGAGGAAGAAGGAAATCCCTAAGCCTCTTTTGATTAAGGGAAGTCTTGACTCTCCCAGTGAAAATGTTCCCTTAAAGTTTGCAAAATCTCTCCAAAAGAATAATCCTCAGGAGGAGATGCAGATGGGATGGATTCCTCTGCATCAGAATCCTCATAGGGTGGAACAGATAATTCCTGATCAGAAGAGGAATCAGAAGAAATGGAAACCTGATCTGAAGATTCATAATCAGTGCCTTGCCTAGGCCTCTTAGCAGGGGGGGTTGGGAACCCCTGATCAAGGTAATTAAATCCTCAACCATTTTGATCATCTGTTCTTTAGGCATAGGGGCCTGAGCATGTGGCTCATGCATCGGTTTTTTAGACATAGAATTTGTTTTTGACCTTGTTTTTGTTGCTGGCATCATTTTAATATAAAAATATTGAGGCCTGAAAACACCCACAGAAGCCAGTGCCTACTCACTGGCTCCGGACCAATCCAAGGGAGAGACATCCGCAGGTTCAATACTCTGATAATCTCGTGGCATACCAGACTCAAAAGTAGCGGGTATCAGGGGCTGCAAAAGCCCCTTACGGAGTATCGGCGACTGGCTTAGGAGAAGCTTCGTCATCGGTTTTGGACCTAGACGGTCTGTCTCTGTCTTTTTCCTTGCGTTTTTTGTGAACTCCAGTAGTAGGATTGCTAACCAACGACATTTCAGGATAGTTGAATCTTGATCCAAAAAATTTAGAAACAAAAATATACCGACGCTTAATAGTGTGTTGGTTAAATCTAGCACAAAACCGACAGCAAGGCATGTTGTGATCAGGGCCTAGGCAAGGAATACAGTACAAATGAAAATCCTTATGAGGTATTTGCTTCCCACAAGTAATGCAATTATTAACTTTTACTGACATCTATAAGGAGCAAGAAAAAGTTTCCCCAACGGGGTACTTAGCTTTAGTTTGAAAACTTTGGTTCTGAAACTAGAATATGAAAATTTCAGGAGTCAGCCGACCGGCACTTGCGAACTGCTTCTGCTTCGAGCAGCACGCGGCAAGAAAGACTGAATAAAATGGCGTCGGCTGCAATGTTTTATACTCCTGACGACCTGACGTCATGAAAGAGGAGACAGCAACCGACACAGGACCCAAGACTTTGTTATTCATGCCGACTGAGGGCAACCTGTCAGCAGATTACCCCAAATGTAATGACTGCAACAGTGAAACACAAAGAACATCCAAAAGGACCCATCTGAGAAGAACCATACTGATGGACAATCTCTAGAAACACATCTCTGTGAAGCATTCAATCGTGAGTCTGTGTGCTGGACCTGCTCAGAGTGTCTGCCACTAGATTTTTGCTCTGAAGAATGTATAAAGCCTGAAGAGTCACTTGATACTGGACAGCTAGAACCCAAACTTCAATAGCAAGGCTGGAAAGGAAGTAGGACCACGCCCCCCCCCCCTTCATTGTTGATATGCCAACATCACTGTGGTATTGTCTGAGAAGATTTAGAGAGGCCTTGGAAGAAAAAGGGAGTGAAAGGTCTGAAGGGCAAAAATGAGAGCTCTCATCTCCTTTATGTTGATGTGATCTGACCTCTGAGGGGGTGGACAGAGAACCTGGACCTTGAGGGAACCGAAAAAGGCTCCGCACCCTGTGTCTGGGCATCCGAGAAAAGTTCCCGAGAGGGGAATGGGGGCTGAAAATAAAGTTGCAGTTTGACAGAGTTGATGAATCCACCAATGAAGCTTGGGTTTGAGGCATGGAAGAAGAGCGACTAGAAAATCTAGTGAAAGACCGTGTCTGAGCTATACTGACTTTAGGAACCCCTGTAGTTCTCATAGGTAGCACAAGAATGATGGAGGACATAAATCCTACAGCACTAAAACTCCCTGGCTGCAATTGAAACCACAGGAAGAATGGACTGAAAAAAGGTGATTAGAGAAAGAGCCCTGGGTGGAAACAGGGAAGTCAGCATAGGAATAAAGTCTGGAGCCTGCAAATGAGAAACACGTGACCCTGAGAAGGAACCAAGACTGACTTCTGGAAGTTGAAAAAAAAGTATATACAGAATTCTTTTCAGATTTATGAGTTCTACCTTGTATACTTTGTTATAATTTTTGTTTTCATGTATACATTTGAATTTTATGTAACTTTTTGTGGAGCTTGTCTCCTCAGGTCTCCACTGAAAAGGGGTCTCTAACCATTCAGACAAACCTGGTTAACAAATGTAAGAAAAAAATGAATAAAGTTTATTGTAAACCTCAGGCTTTGTAAGAGGCAAACAGTATATACTGGAGATGCTGAAACAAGACCTCAGGGGTGGAAGCCTGAATGAGTAGGTCGTCCAGATAAGGGAAAACTTGAACCCCTCTCTTCCAGAAAAGGCAATCACAGGAGCGAGACATTTGGTGAATACCATTGAGGCAGAAGAAAGATTAAAGGGCAAAGGAGAGAACTGAAAATATATGTGACAGAAAAATGTAAAAACTTCCTAAAAAGGGGGTGAATTTGGATGTGAAGATAATCATCTGAGGTCCATGGTGACCAAGAAAGTCTGGGGATGAAGAAAAAGGAAACTGGGTTTGAAGGGATAACACCCGAAAGCAAGGGACCTTCAGAAAGATGTTGAGTTGAGAAAGATCCAGAATGGCTCTACAGGTGCCTTCCTTCCTGGGAACTAGAAAGTTAGGGAATAAGAACCCTTTCCCCTTCTGGGAAGACAGCACAACTTGAATGGTGCCTTGTGCCAAAAGGCACTGAAGCAGCTCTACAGAGAAAGGAGGCTGTTCCTGAAGAGGTTGAGGGATACCCAAAAAAGGGGGAAGGGATTTCCATACCATGAAGTATCCCTGATGAATGATGGACAGAACTTAGCCTTGAGTGACCCTTAAACTGGGAAAGGACAGGAAGAGATGAAGGGGGTAAGGGAACCTGTTTCAATAAAAAGGGGATGCAAACAATCGGATTGAACCTGGCTAGTCTTGAAAAGGAAGCTTCTGATAAGTAGATGTCTGAGTAGACTTAACAGAAGGAAAGTAGTGTTGTGTAAAATCTTACCATAACTTTAGATGTCCTTCTCTTCTATATGCTGCTGTATTCCTAACATAAGGGAGTCTGCCTCCGGTGGTCTCTCGTACGTCTGGGCATTTTACAAAAGACTGATGCTACTGTGCAGGCACGTGCGGCATCCTGCAATTCTCTACGAACGGTCATAAACCAACGTCTGTTACAAAACAGACACCAGCACTCAAAACTGAATGCTGCTGGGACCAGCAACTACAGAGAGGGTACCGAGGAGTCAGGCAAGTGTTAGGGAGAAGGCAGGCTGGGAGATTATACAGCAGCATATAGAAGATAAGGAACTTCTAAAGTTATGGTAAGATTTCACAAAACAATACTATGTCCTTCCATTCATATGCTGCTGTATTCCTAACAAAGCTCCTGTTAAGTACAGCTGTGTACACTTACCATAAATATAGATGTTAGAGTGTATTCACTGTTGCAGTCATCACACTTGGGTTATCTGCCTGCAGGTAGCCCTCAGTCGGCCTGAATACCAGAGTCTTGGGATTTCTGCATCAGATGTCACCTCTTCCATGAAGTCAGGTCAGGGGTATAAAACATGCAGCAGATGCCATTACGTCAGTTTTTCTTGCCCTAGATGTCAGGAGCCCCAAAAATAGGAAGCTATTACATGGTGTGGAACACCTCCAGTAAAAAGTAAGAGACTAGGTAAAAAAAAAAAAGAGAGAAAACCAGGGGAGGGAAACCAGGACTGCAACAGTGAATACACTCGAACATCTACATTTATGGTAAGTGTACACAACCGTACTATGTTCTTCGGGTTTCACTGTTGCTGTCATCACACTTGAGTTGATTCCCAAAGCCGAGGAAGGGTGGAGGCAGTCAAGAAGTGTTGGGGCTGGCTAGCAGGCCTTGTAAGACTTCTTTAGCAAATCCAGCTCTGGATTCAGAAAAAAACAGGCAAGTGGTAATGCTTGGTGAAGGTGTGTACAGAACTCCAGGTTACAGCTTCTAAGATATCCCTGGTGGGGACCCCCCTGAGAAATGCTGTAGAGGTTGAAGTAGCTCTAGTGGAATGAGTTCTGATCCCAGGAAGGGTAAGGTTTTCCATTGTGCTTGTAGCAGAAATGGATGCAGTGTGCTATCCATTTGGAAATGGTTTGCTTCGAAATGGCCTTACCCTTTGCCCCTGTAGCAAAGCTGACTAGTAGCTGGTCAGATTTTCTGAAAGGCTTAGTCCTGTCAAGGTAGAACCAGAGCTGTCTTTGCACATCCAAGGAGTGCAGGATCCTTTCCCCCCTCTCTATTCTGAGGATTAGGGAAAAAGGTTGGCAAATGGACGGATTGGTTTAAAGCCGCACTGGATACCACCTTGGGCATAAAGGAAGGGTTAGTCCTGAGGGAAACCCTGTCAATATGGAAAATAATGAAGGGCTCCAATGCCATTAGTGAGTGTAACTCAGACACTTTTCTTGCTGAAGTAATAGCTAGAAGTAAGGCTGTTTTCTAAGAGAGGAATTTTAACTCTGCTGAAGCAGCAGGTTCAAAAGGGGGGAAGTGTGAGCTTTTCCACTACAAAGTTAGGGTCCCAGACTGGGGTGGGAGCTCTCACAGGGGGCCTTAAATTGTTAGCTCCTCTCAGGAACTGCAATATGAGTGAGAGAAAAGAGTGGCGGCTCAGTGTTATAATGAGCTGAGATGGCAGAGGCATGAATCTTAATGGATGAGAAGGACAGGCCTCTGTGGAACAGCTCTGCTAGGTAAATCAAGGATTTGAGTAAGTTGGGCACAGCTGTGTCCTTTCCTTGAGACGGACTCCAAGAACAATATCTTTTCCACTTTTCAGCATAGGATTTCCTAGTACTAGGCCTTCTGGCCTCAAGGATGACATCCAGCACCTGTTTGCGGAGAGATGCTGGTGCTGTATTTATGGGATAAGCCAGGCTGCAAGGTTTAGGGTTTGCAGCTGTGGATGCAACAACTGTCCCTTCTGCCGAGACATCAGGGAAGGTGTCTGATGTAGGTGGCCAGGGTGGCACTGCTGTCAGACTGCACAGGAATGGGTACCAGTGCTGGCGTGGCCAGTCTGGTGCAATAAGTACTGCCCTTGGCCTGTCCTGTTTGATCTTGAGTAGTATTTTTGAGAGGAGGGGCAGAGGAAAGGCATAAATTTAGAGGTTTTCCCATGTAAATGATAGGGTGTCCACCTTCCAGGCTCTGCTGTGAGGGTTCCTGGTGCAAAATTTGTTCAAATTGGTGGCTTGGGGCAAAAGGTCCATCTCCGGAGTTCCCCACCTCTGCATTAGAAGTTTGAATGAGTTGGGTTCCAGTTTCCACTCGTGAGGGTCCAGTAGATTTCTGCTTAAGTCGTCTGATGGTGAATTTTGCTTGCCTGGCAGGAAATGAGCTTTTAGGTGCAATTGGATGCTCAAGGCTGTGTTCCACAGAGCCAGGGCTAACCTGCAGAGTGGTTAAGAATGAGTCCCGCCCTGCTTGTTTATGTACCACATAACTGTGGTGTTGTCTGTCTTTATCAGGAGCTGTCCAGGAAGGATAAGGTATTTGAAGACTGTCAGAGCATTCTGTACAGCTAGCATCTCTTTTTGACTGATATGCAAGGGAATTTGTCCTGGGCTCAGTTTGCCTTGAATGCATTTGCATGCCATGTGAGCCCCCCATGCATAGTCTGATGCGCCTGTTGTCAGGGTTTGGGCGGCGAGGGGTTGAGTGAAAGTAAGCCCCCCTGTTGTGGTTGCATGCTTCTGCCCAACAAAGGAACTCTGCCCTTAGACAAGGTATGAAAGGAATCGCTGTTTCCAGGTCTTGAGAATGTTGACACCAGAGACTTTTTAAGTACCACTGAAGTTTCCTCATATGCAGTCTTGCATATAGAATTAGCAGAATGCATGAGGCCATGAGCCCTATGGCTTGCAGTATTTTCCTTGCAGATAGCTGGGTTTTGTTGGCCATTAGTTTGAAATAGTTTGTCAAATTGACCTGCTTTTCTAGAGTGAGGAATGCCATCTGGGAAGTTGTGTTCAAGCTTGCTCCCAGGAATACAATTTGTTGGCTGGGCACCAGATGTGATTTCTTTTTGTTGATGGTGTATCCCAGTGAAGTTAGAAGTCTTTTTACAAATGCCAGGTGCTGAAGTAGAAATTCCTGACTGTCCACCTCAATCAGGCAACCGTCCAAGTATGGATAGATTTGAATATTTCTCTGCTTGCAGTATGCAATGGCTGGAGCCAGGCATTTTGTGAATACTCTGGGCGCAGTAGATAAGCCAAAGGGAAGTGCAGAGAACTGACAGTAAATACAGCATGCCCTGAAACATGTCCTTCATGGATGCATCTGCAGTCATAACAAATGGGTTGTCCTGTCGTCAGGCAGCCCTTCGGTCGGCCGGATTCCAAAGTCTGGGTCCGGCTTCGGCTGATGTCGCACTTCCCCCGACGTCATCTCTGCTGGTCTTCGGGTATAAAGGCATCAGCCGACGCCATTTTCCTCAGTCTTTCTTGCCGCGTGGCGCCCGAAGCAGAAGCTGTTTGCAAGTGCCGGTCGGTCAGATCCAGAGATTACTTCTACCGAATACTACTTCGAAGACTTCTAAAAAGCTAAGTACCCCGTTGGGGACTCTTTCTTGCCTCAGCCGATGTCAGAAAAAGTCAATAACTGTTCAACTTGGAGGAATTTTCCTTTGGGGAAACCTTACATGCCATGAGAGAACAATTCCAATGGCAGGGACAAGATTTCTCAGATTCAAGAAAAAGGCTTAGGACTTTTCTGCACTTACCACAACATAGGCCCTTAGCTATACCTCCTGTACTGCCTGTTGTGGATGATGCATTTAATGATGTTTGCACTGCTCCTGATTCTTTACCTCCAGCCCCTGCCAAACCAGATAGATTTTACAGGGTGCCAGACACTCATCACCACCTATACAAGGCCCCACTTGCAGATCCCGAAACTATATCCCAGGGGCCTAAGGCAGTAGCCTCGACCACAGCAAAACCCTATTCCTTCTGAAAGGGAATCCAGGTCCTTAGAGATGGGGAAAAAGTTTACACCTCTGCTACTCTCTCAGCTAGAGCTTTAAACTGTCAGTTTCATATGATCCAATACCAAGAGTTTATGCTTGATCAGTTAACTAAAAAACTGTCCTCTGATGAATCCTTAGATAAGAAATATGTATTAGAAATGGTGAATAACATCCAACATGTTAGTAACCATTCCTTAAAATGTGGCTATGATGCACTGGAGGCTTCATTTAGATCAGCCATGACTGGCACAGTGATAAGAAGGCATGCATGGTTGAAAGAACAGGTCTTACCGGATCATGTTAAAGCAAAGCTATTAGATGCTCCTATGGATAAGGCCAGTCTATTTGGTACACCTGCCCAGCAAGTAATGAAGAAAATGGAAGAAAAGGCAAAATCTGTACAAACAGTTAAAGATTTCTTACAGGTTCAGCCCCCAAGGTTTAGCAGGAACTGGCCTGCCAAAAATTGGTCCTTTCCTGACTCCACAAGATCCCAAAGGGGCAGGAATAGACGCTCTAGAGGCAGAAATCAATCCAGAGGAGGTGCCTACAGAGGACGACAGTGGCAAGGCAATAACCGAGGCACAGACACAAAGTACAGTTTTGTACCTACCATAAATGTAGATGTCCGAACTGGATAGCATCTGCAGTCATAACAAATGGGTTGTCCTGTCGTCAGGCAGCCCTTCGGTCGGCCGGATTCCAAAGTCTGGGTCCGGCTTCGGCTGATGTCGCACATCACCCGACGTCATCTCTGCTGGTCTTCGGGTATAAAGGCATCAGCCGACGCCATTTTCCTCAGTGTTTCTTGCCCCAGATGCCAGTTGCCCTCTTGGAAGGCTAAATTTTGGATAAATGCCAATGTTTCCAAAAAGGTAGAAGGCAAACACAAAAAATAAGCATGTATGTACATATATACAAACAAATACACCATAAGAGACTCGCCAGCTAGCTATTAGGAGGGTAAATACCCTAGGAGTACCACAGAGGGAAGGAGGGAGGAAATCCTGACTGCAGATGCTATCCAGTTCGGACATCTACATTTATGGTAGGTACAAAACTGTACTATGTCCTTCATGGATGCATCTGCAGTCATAACAAATGGGTAGAATACCATAGCCAAACTAGGGAGGAGGAATAAAATTATGGTGTAGTTAGGATCCCTTGCAGTACAGCAGTGGCAAACCCTGCTCGGGATCTAGAATATAGAGGTAAATTATAATGCTTGGCAAATGTATGCACGGAGGTCCAAGTAGCCGCCTCAATAATGTCCTTGGTTGCCACTCCTCGTAAGAAAGCTGTGGTAGTGGCTGTAGCCCTTGTAGAATGAGGTCTTATGTTCTGTGGAATTGGTTTTCCATGGTAGGAGTAACAGAATCTTATGCAATTTCCTATCCATTTGGAGATTGTCTGTTTGGAAATTGCTTTTCCTTCCCTTCCTGTTGCATAGGCTACAAAAAGCTGGTCAGTTTTTCTGTTACTTTTGGTTCTGTCCAGGTAGTAGCGTAACTGTCTATGTACATCCAAGGTATGCAGCATTCTTTCACCTCTGTTTTGTGGATTGGGAAAGAAGGTAGGTAGGTGGATTGCCTGGTTTAAAGACACTCTGGATACCACCTTAGGCATAAATGTAGGATTAGTTCTCATGGACACCCTATCTTGATGGAAGATTAGGAAGGGTTGCACTGCCATTAAGGCCTGTAGTTCCGAAACCCTCCTTGCTGAGGTAATAGCCAGTAGGAAAGCAGTTTTCCATGACAGGTGTTGTAGATCTGCTGTTGCTGCTGGTTCAAACGGAGGGAGTGTCAACTTTTCTAGCACAAAGTTCAAGTCCCATGCTGGTAATGGTAGTTTCCTAGGAGGATTTACATTCTTGATCCCTCTGAGGAACTGCCTGAGTAGAGGATGTGAAAAGACAGGAGGATCAAAGCTGTATTCTGCTGAAATAGCTGATGCATGTATCTTGATGGAGGAATAGGACAGGCCTGTATGTAGAAGCTCTGCCAAGTACTCCAGAATGTTAGCAATATCTATGTTCGACACATCTTTTCCTCTTTCAGTACTCCAAATGACAAACCTTTTCCATTTTCCTGCATAGTTCCTTCTTGTTGAAGGTCTGCGGGCTTCAAGGATAATGTCTTTAACCCTTTGGGAAAGGTCTGGGTTAGTTGTTGCTATGTGATGTTCCAGGCAGTCAGTTGCAAGGTTTTTAGGTTTGGATGCATGATGTTGTAGTTGTTCTGAGTTAACATCAAAGGCATCAGGGGTATTGACCACATTTTCTCCCGAGACATGCTCCTCAGCAATGGGTACCATTGTCGTCTTGGCCAGTTCGGAGCTATCAGAATTATCCTTGGACGTTCCTCTTTGATTTTCAGTAGTACCTTGTGCATCAAGGGAAGAGGTGGAAATGCATATGCTGTCAGGCCTTTCCAGCTGAAGGATAGAGAGTCCACCTTCCATGCAAGTGGGTGGAATGTCCTTGTGCAGAATTTTTTGAGCTGGTGATTGAGTGGGGAAGCGAATAGATCTATTTGTGGCATTCCCCATTTCTTTGTGATGGCCTTGAAGATGTCCGGGTGTAGCATCCATTCGTGAGCATCCGAGGTGGTTCTGCTTAAAATGTCTGCTAGGGTGTTCTCTTTTCCGGTACAAATATTGCCTGTAACTGGATGTTGTAGCTGAGATCCAGATTCCAAAGGTCCAAAGTCATTCTGCATAGGGGTATGAATGAGTGCCTCCCTGTTTGTTGATGTACCACATGACTGTGGTGTTGTCTGTCCTTATCATCAAATGGCCTTCTTTGAGGAATGGTCTGAATTTTTGGATTGCCAGTTTTACTGCCAGCATTTCTTTTTGGTTTATGTGTAGGTGCAGCTGGTCCTGAGTCCACAGTCCTTGTACGCATTTGTCCAGCATGTGCGCAAAACATCCTAGGTCTGAGGCGTCCGTTGTGATGGTTTGGCTTGCTCGAAAGTTGTGGAAGGGTAAGCCTGGGTTTGACTGGCATGCTTGAGCCCACCATAGGAACTCTTGTTTTAGGCATGGGATTAGTGGTATTTCTGTTTCTAAGCTGTGCCTGTGTTGAGACCATAAATTCTTTAGGTACCACTGTAGCTTTCTCATATGCAGTCTGGCATGTGGGACCAAGATTATGCATGATGCCATGAAGCCCAAGGCCTGCAGAACTTTTCTTGCTGTTAGTTTGTTCTGCTTTGTTAATGCCAAGAAGTAAAGAGGGAGCTCTTTTGTTTTTCTGCAGTTAGGAATGCCATTTGTTTTACTGTGTCCAATTCAGCCCAAGAATGTTCTTGTTTGGGATGGTATCAGCCTTGACTTTTGTAAATTGACTGTGTATCCCAGGGCTTGTAGCAAGTAAATGACCCTTTGTAAATCTGTTGTCAGCTTGCTTTTGTTGTCCGCTTGTAACAGGCAGTCGTCCAGGTATGGATAAATTTGAATTCCTGTAGTCTGCAGTGGCGATTACTGATGCCAGGCATTTTGTGAATACTCTGGGCAGTAGATAAGCCAAAGGGCAATGCTGAGAATTGATAATGCTCTGATCCTGCAAGAAATCTGAGGTATCTTCTGCAATTTGGTCGAATGGGGACGTGCAGGTATGCCTCCTTGAGATCTAGAGTTACCAGCCAACACTCCTTGCCCAGCATGGGAAGAAGTTGCTGTAGGGTCAGCATTTTGAATTTTGGGACAATGATGTGTGTGTTTAAGATGGACAGGTCGAGAATAGGTCTCCAGCTTTTCTCTTTTCTTGGCACTAGGAAGAGTCTGGAGTAGAATCCTTTGCCCTGTTCTGTTATTGGTGCTCTTTCCACAGCTCTCATCTTTGTTAATTCCGCTATCTGCTGCAGAGCTTCTATTTTTTTTAATTTGGAGGCAGGTTTGGCATTCCTCTTTTTACTGGTAAGGTGTGGAAGTGGAACCGGTAGCCTTGGTCTATGGTTTGCAAAATCCACTTGTCTTTTGTGATATAGTGGCAATTTTTCGAAAATAAGGCTAACTTTCCGCCTAATGGTGCTGCTATTTGCTCCCTGGTAGGCGGAGTCAGAGCCAAGTCACTGTGATTGTCCTGTTGCAGTGGCAGTGGTTGTGTCTGTGCCTCGGTTATTGCCTTGCCACTGTCGTCCTCTGTAGGCACCTCCTCTGGATTGATTTCTGCCCCTAGAGCGTCTATTCCTGCCCCTTTGGGATCTTGTGGAGTCAGGAAAGGACCAATTTTTGGCAGGCCAGTTCCTGCTAAACCTTGGGGGCTGAACCTGTAAGAAATCTTTAACTGTTTGTACAGATTTTGCCTTTTCTTCCATTTTCTTCATTACTTGCTGGGCAGGTTCCCCAAACAGACTGGCCTTATCCATAGGAGCATCTAATAGCTTTGCTTTAACATGATCCGGTAAGACCTGTTCTTTCAACCATGCATGCCTTCTTATCACTGTGCAGTCATGGCTGATCTAAATGAAGCCTCCAGTGCATCATAGCCACATTTTAAGGAATGGTTACTAACCTGTTGGATGTTATTCACCATTTCTAATACATATTTCTCATCTAAAGATTCATCAGAGGACAGTTTTTTAGTTAACTGATCAAGCATAAACTCTTGGTATTGGATCATGTGAAACTGACAGTTTAAAGCTCTAGCTGAGAGAGTAGCAGAGGTGTAAACTTTTTTCCCCCATCTCTCTAAGGATCTGGATTCCCTTTCACAGGGAATAGGGTTTTTTGCTGTGGTCGAGGCTACTGCCTTAGGCCCCTGTAGTTTCGGGGTCTGCAAGTGGGGCCTTGTATAGGTGGTGATGAGTGTCTGGCACCCTGTAAAATCTATCTGGTTTGGCAGGGGCTGGAGGTAAAGAATCAGGTGCAGTGCAGACATCATTAAATGCATCGTCCACAACAGGCAGAACAGGAGGTATAGCTAAGGGCCTATGTTGTGGCAAGTGCAGAAAAGTCCTAAGCCTTTTTCTTGAATCTGAGAAATCTTGTCCCTGCCATTGGAATTGTTCTCTCATGGCATGTAAGGTTTCCCCAAAGGAAAATTCCTCTGGTGGAGAGGCAGCTGGAATGGATTCTTCAGCATCGGAATCTTCATAAGTGGAAAAAGGAGCCTCTGGCTGGTCTGTAATGTCTGAGTCATCCGCAGAATCGTCAGAGGACACTGGCTCGGGGGGCTCTGCTCTAGGTCTCTTTTCTGGGGGCTGAGAGGCCCTGTCTGGGTGAGATTGGGATCCCCTAATTAAGGATATTAAATCTTCTGCCAGAGTAAGCATTTGTGAACTAGAAGTGGGCCTGTGAGAGGGGGGTTTAACAGGCACTGATTTAGCAGATTTGGCTGCTTTAGCCCTGGCAAAGGCCTTAATAGACATGGCTGCAGGAGGCCTAGCAGCACCACGTGCTGGGGTAGAGACATCCAAAGGGATGGTGTCTGATAAATCACTAGGAACCACAGTTGTAGGCAAAATTTCTGAGGCCGATTCAGGTAAGGTAGCAGGAGCCTCAGTAGTAGTCATGGATTCGGCTGAAAATTGACCTGTTTTCTCGGTTTCGGCCGAAACAGAGACACTCGCGGCTTGCTTAACCGTGGTTTTGGCCGAAACCGCGGACCGC